>NW_008673974.1:0-2356 GCF_000695815.1 Acanthisitta chloris | reverse complement strand
CCCCCCCCCCAGCCACAACTTCTCCAGTGGGGTGGGTGTCATCTTGGCTTCCTACACCTGGAACGACGATGCCGATTTCTTCCTACCCCTGACGGATGAGGAATGCCTGGACGTGGTTTTCCAGGACCTATCGGAGATCCACCGGGTGAGCAAGGAGCACCTGCAATACACCTGCGACCAGTACGTGATCCAGAAGTGGCAGGAGGACAGACATTCCATGGGAGCCTTCGCTGCCTTCACCCCCTACCAGTTTGTGGACTTCTCTCAAGCTCTGTTTGCTCAGGAGGACAGAGTACACTTCGCCGGGGAACACACGGCTCAGCCTCACGCCTGGATCGACACGGCCATGAAATCAGCCATCAGGGCCGCGAGCAACATCCACCACGACAGCGGCGAAGCCTCCGCGCCCCGCGGGGACCGGGAACGGGAGCAGGGCCGGGCCGGGAGCCTCACAGAGAGGGAAGAACTCTGAGCAGTGGCACCAACGTGAGGTGGAGGTGGCTTTGGTGGTGGGAATCTCTTTCTTTCCAAGGAGAACGTCAGCGACGATGCTGTTAAAGAACTGGAGGAGCGTTGGGTGTTGTGCTGGTTTGAGCTGGAGTAGAGTTAACTTTCTTCATAGAGGTAGTATGGGGCTATGTTTGGGTTTTGTGCTGAACACAGAGTCGATAATGCAGAGATGTTTTTGTTATTGCTGAGCAGAGTTTACACAGAGTCAAGGCCATTAATGCAATCCATATTGCCACGTTGGCAAGGAATTGGGGATGCATGGGAGACTGGGAGGAGACACAGCTGGGACAGGTGACCCAAACTGACCCAAGGGATATTCCATACCATAGCACATCATGCTCAGTATATAAGGTGGGAGGAAGAAGGAGGAAGGGGGAACATCTGGAGTGATGGTGTTTGTCTTCCCAAGGAACCGTTACGCGTGATGGGCCCTGCTCTCCTGGAGATGCTGAACACCTCCTGTCTGTGGGAAGCAGTGAATGAATTCCTTGTTTTTCTTTGCTTGTGTGTGCAGCTTTTCCTTTCTCTATTAAACTGTCTTTATCTCAACCCAGGAGTTTTTGTAGCTTTTACCTTTCTGATTCTCTCCCCATCCCGTTGGTGGGAGAGTGAGTGAGTGACTGTGGTTCTTGGTGCTGCTGGGGTTAAACCAGGACAGGTGTCATCAGGTAGGGTTGATGCTGCTGGTTAGACACGTCACGGGGAGAGGAGGGAGCACTGGGACAGTAAAGTTGGAGTTATAGACACTTCATGGGGAGAGGAGGGAGCGCTAAAAACACACGAGGAGGTTTTGGGACTCTGCTGTAATTCCCAGTTCTTCTGCGCCCTGAGGAACTGCCTGAAATGACACAAGGGCAATAAAAGTGGGAATTTCTGGGTTCCTGGATCCATAGGAAATTCCAGCCCCACCACCTTAGCTGTAGTCACTGAGATGCCCCAAATTTCCCTCTCCACCTCTGACTCTGCAGAGCCCAAGGGGAGAAGCTCACGGTCCTCTCCAGCCCAAACCCACGTTCAGTTCTGCCTAGGAATGAACATTGGGACATCACACCCAGGGCAGAGCTGGACCTGATCCCAATCCCACAGATTCCCCTCGGGCATGGCAGAGCTTTGCCCCAGTTGTAGCAATTAACATCTAGTCGTTAATCAAGCACAGAACAATCAAGAGCAGCAAATTACAAGCTTGGCAAAGCTCCATGCCAAGAGTTCAAACGGCTTCGGGAAGGCTTTGAGATGCAAAATCTCCAGGCTGATGGTTATCCTTCATCTCCTGAGGCTCCTTGAGGGATGTGGCTGCTCCAGGCGACGTGTCGCAATCCCAGGAGTGAGTGAGCTTCGAGTCAGGGCAAGCTCTGGTTGCATCCCAGTAGCAAAATCCACCCAGAAGGATCTTCTGGAGTTCAGTGAGGTGCCAAACCCTGTGCTCAGTCAGGGAAATTAAAGTTGAGGAGATCATAGCCTCAACCAGGTTGGAAAAGACCTCCAAGATCATCGAGTCCAACCCTACCATGGTTACTAGACCATGGCACTAAGTGCCACATCCACTCTTACCTCGAAAACCTCCCGGGACAATAAAACATGGCAAAAAAAAAAAAGAAGAAAATGGAGGGATTTTTTTTCCCTGCTTGGGGTGGAACTTCCTGGGATTTGGGTTATGACCTGCAGATCAACCCTTGGGCACAGTGAGGTGGAATGAGCACGCGGCAAGGACGGAGCTTAAATGGAGTTTTCCCACAAATGGGGGAGGGTAACTGGGGCTCCTTTCTGGGGAGGAAAAGGAAAAATGAGATGAGAGGTGAAGGATGAGGCTGGGGATGAAGATTGGGGATGAGGATGAGGGGTGAAG
>NW_008673973.1:1303-4991 GCF_000695815.1 Acanthisitta chloris | reverse complement strand
GAGGCCTTTTCCAACCTGGTTGACTCTAAAAAAGGATTTGGATTCTAATGTGAGATGCTGCAGCATGTTGGCAGGAGAAAAGCTGCTAAGATCAATAGCCTTCAGTCTCTGTGAAGCAGAAGGAGCTAATTTGCATTTTCTCATGCACTCAAACACACTGAATCACAGGGAGAGATACCACGGGAAATTAGGGCTCTCTAGAGTTCTGAGGTTAAAATATTCCACTAGTCACCTAGATAACTACATAACAGGCCTTACGTGATGAGCTGTACATAAAGTATTGACTCTTTTGAGACCAAGCGTGCGTTTCTGAAGGTTTTTTTTTTGCTATAACAACTGTTACGTATATGTTCCTTTTTTTCTCTTTCAGGAATGCTGATCTGACCAAACTACTTAAATGCAGACCAGAATATGCTCTAATAATTCTCCAGGAAAAGTCTGTCTTCCAATTATTCCAGATAGATTTCTTTACAAGGCTCAGTGTCTCTTGTCTGGCAGCAAGCCTACAGCCATACTAGTTCACCTAAGGCTGAGAGCCTGTGAGATTCTCCTGTATTAAAAGAGGTCAGGCCAGGTCACTGCTTAAATAAGAGAACAAGACAGATTTGAGTCACTGTTATAGTAACAGTGTCATCCTTTGGATGATGCAAAAAAAAGAATTTCTTTTGCCACTGACAATCCCAGAGCAGTCGTGAAATGATGGTCTAATAGCCTCTGTGTTCTGGCCAAATTCCAGTGAAGTTATTACCTCTTGGTTATGCAAAAATCCTTGGGATTTCAATTTGTTTTCACTCTCAGTCCATTGCAGTGGTGGATGAAAACATCCCTGCATGCAGAGGTTAGAGACATTGGTCAAAGTGAGGTTTATTAGGTTCTTTTATTTATTTATTGAGTGCATTATTAGAGTCTTTCATCTTAGTTTCTTGTGAGGTTTTGGGGATTTTTTTTTTGCACAGTACAATACAGCTGAATAACTGCTGAAGCAAACTGAGTCTGCAGTATCAACTCTGGAAGAAGGATAACAATTCTAAATAAGCTTCTACATCCAGCTAGTGAATTGGAATATGTTAGGATTACACCTTCTCATTTTTCAGGAAAATATCTGTTCTGGTTTTCAGGTTCTTACTCCTTCACCCTCTAAAAGCACACACCATACAAGTACTGTTCAATAGCTTTACTCCAGCTTTATTCTCTTTCCTCCCTGCCCTTCATGATGACATTTTTTGAACATGAGTTTGAAACTTTGGTTATGCTGAACAGTCTTTTCCTTTTCTTCTGCATCTCTGAGAAAATAGGAAACAGGATGGAAGTTTCCTTACACAAAGACTTTGAAGTAAGCACACAGAATTCCCTTGTTAACAACCAGTATTTAAACCCTTTTTAGAGAGTGTACCAAGGGCAAAACATAGAGGAAAGGAGTACACCCCAAACATTGCTCTTAGACAGTTACTTTCTGTCATCTAAGTTGTAGCAAGACACAAATTATGTCAATGGGCATGTTTCAGGCACTTTAGGATCAATGGAGAACAAAGATTAATTCAGATTGCCCTCAAGAACAACAGAGACTGACTTGAGTATTCCACTGGAAAGGCAAGGTACAGCTTTCTGCTGAGGGTCTGGCACTGAAATTTGGGTTTGTTTGCTCTTACTTCCACAAACATCCTGTCAGAACATCATCCTCCTGCCTCACCTTTCCCTGTTTCCAAGTGGGTGTAATCAGCATGTCTCTGCTACCTCCCCTTCAATACTTCTCTGTTGTGCTGTCAGTTTGGAATGCAACATTTCATGTAAGTTAAGTTAGCCTTTGTCAATATTCCTCAATCTGACCTGGTGCCAGATAGCAGTACTTTAATAAAGAATTTGATGTGTGGGTCAGTACTCCTTGATATTATCTTAAATTTTGGCAGGTCTATATCTTGACTATTTCCCCACTTTTAAGTGTTTTTATTTAACATTAGTCATTATGTTTACATCATTCCATACTATGCAACGAAAAGCTTTTGTTACCCTGATTGATGCAAAACATCAATAATTATAATGAACAGAAATTTGAGCTTCTAGAGACTTACTTGCAATTCTGCTGTAGCTTTAATTTTGTCATTAGCTGAGACATTTTTAACCAGAACTGAAGGGGAGTAATTGTACTCTGGTGTTCAACACTCAGATCCAGCCCTTGCTCCCAGTATGACTGGGGGATGTTTCTATGGTCTTATCAAGCCCAACATGTGCACATAGAGGCTTAGTCCAACTGCAAGATTTGAAACATCTGAAATAATTTAACCTTGGAATTTCTTTAGATCCTTTTTATCTTTACATGCCCTATTCAATGTAAGTGATTTCAGAAGTGCCTTTATAAGGACTTACACAGGAAGGGAACACTCAAAACCATGTAATGATTGCTTACTTTAAAGGGAATATATTTATCTAGAAAGAACAATAGGCAGTGATTGTGCCAGAATGGAACAATGCTTATACCTAACAGCAAAATGTAATCAAAGGGAACATTTGCTCTTGAGAGAGCAGATCCTCCTCTGCTAGTGTAAATTAGCATAAATTCATTAAAACCTGCTAAGGATGTTCATTTAAACTCACCAAGACTCTTTGAGCACTTCAGCTCATTGTGTATGTGAGAATGAAAAGCAGACCTGGAGCTCATGTGTCAGTATCTTGCACATAAGTATGTTAGTATTTGGGAAGCATAAATGTAGCAAAACAATAAAATGTTTTATGCTGAATTGTATTTCCTTCATAGAAATGTCAGAAAGGAAAGAAATGCACATTTTTATGCTGGCATTGACAAATTTTTAAAAAAAATGAAGTCTAGCTTATTTCTGCAGTACCTTAAAGGCAGATTTTGACAACTCAGAGAGTTTTCTGGTATTATATTCTAGTAGCTTTAGGTAAGAATATGAATTCTGGTGGCTTTGCAATTGTATGTGACTTTATTTGCAACAAAACAAAGTTATAGCAAAGCATACTAATTTGATTGCAAGCTGTATAGCAAGTACATTCAACAGTCCAATCACTATGTGAACTCTGGGCAGTTCATGCAGATACAGAGAACATGACCAGTTCATTTATCTGTTTGAATCTCCATAATCTGTATAAGTCTTCAGAAAGAGACAGAGCATCTCAGAAGAGGCAGAATGCTTGATGGACTTATCTGATCTACACTCTTCTTCAGACCTTCACTGCTTTGCATATCAAACCTGCCACAGTCCCAAGGACTACACGAGGGGTAGAAGAGATTGGATCAGCCTTTCAGCTGATGCTGAAGAAATCACCCATGCAAGACAGTCACATAATAACTTTCAAAATTCAAAACACCATCACATCATTTTGCTGATACAGGTAAGGTGAAAGATATTGAGAGAGAAATGAAAAAGGAACTTAAATATAAACTGGCACATTCCACCAAAAGCAACATAAAAGTTGTGGCTAATCCTGTTTGTAATCTGCCTTTTTTACTTTCTTGAGAGATCACCCATGCAAGACAGTCACATAATAACTTTCAAAATTCAAAACACCATCACATCATTTTGCTGATACAGGTAAGGTGAAAGATATTGAGAGAGAAATGAAAAAGGAACTTAAATATAAACTGGCACATTCCACCAAAAGCAACATAAAAGTTGTGGCTAATCCTGTTTGTAATCTGCCTTTTTTACTTTCTTGAGAGCAGCTTTAT
>NW_008673973.1:0-1290 GCF_000695815.1 Acanthisitta chloris | reverse complement strand
AGGCTGTGCTTGAAGTCACTATCTTGTTTTCAGCATGTTTTTCTTTTGTTCCAGTCATTTAAGCTAGTTGAACAGAGCTTTTAGAGAAATCTGCTTTATGAATTGCCCAACCATCATGTGAAAGTGTGCAAACTGCTTTCAGAGCTGGACACTTTAGTTAGTAAAATACAGCAAGGATTTTAATGGGAAAAAGATGGAGTTGTACATAGAACTCTGTGAGTCATGTTAATCATAAGGAAAAAAGTAAAACTAAATTATTAAATTACTCTCTTTGTAGTAATTTGAGTAACGCAAATAACTTCAGCCTTATTTTCAGCTCTTAAGATACAAGGGAATGAAAAACTATCAGACTTTTTCCCCCTAGAACAACTTGTGGATTTCCCCTGCCAAATCCTTGCCCTATTTATGGTCAAATCAAAAGAAAAGAAGACCTCTACTTCTTAATTAGAAAGAGTTTGTTCCTCAGTTTACCAGGTGCCTTTCCATTCCTGTTCACTGTCCCCTGGGCTTCATGTATGTCCAGATGTTGTCTCGGACTACTAAGTGATTATTCATTTTCTAAATTTCTCCTTCCAGAACTCTCCCTCTTGATGTGCTAAGGACTCTACTTTAGTGCTTTTTAAAGATACTTCTTTTTTGTGACATGCACTATGAGCTTCCTGAATGATTAAGACAGCTATCACTTTCTTTCATACAGTGGATCCCATTGAGTAGAAAAGGTTGAACAAACCATTTGTCTGCAAAACTGTTTCAACTGTAGTTTTCCTTTTTGCATATAGAGCCAGCCAAACTGTTTGTCTAAACACTGTGAGCCATGTGGGAGCCGTTCTCTTTGACAGTTATTTGTGCTGTCATATTAGATGACAAGTTTTTATTAAAAGAGAAATAAGATCAACTCCTTTATTTTATCCTGACAGAAACTTACGAAGGAGCTGTGCAGCATTTGTTCTCATGCTCTTTGAGCACTGGGGGGTTTATGCTGATAAACCTAATAATTTTTTACCAGAAACATTTAAGTGTTCAGTAGAGTTTTGCTGCAAACATGCACAAAGCCATTGAGCACTTAAAGGCCTCCATGCAAAGGGACATAATGCATCAGATAGCACCAGACAGACCCCAGCTGGAATACTGTGGTTGATCTGGAACAGAACACATAATTTAGAGACATGGATCAAAAGGCGAGTTAAGTCATGAGAAGTGATTGGCAGCCTAGAATTTTTTACTTATGAAGATCTAAAGCCAAGAGACTGGATAATATTTTAAAAAAAGGAAAAGGAATAATACATATTT
>NW_008673972.1:0-1608 GCF_000695815.1 Acanthisitta chloris | reverse complement strand
ACTTTTAATAAATTAATTTGATATATAATAACTTTAAAAGACATTGCAATAGGTAAATAATAGATTTTTTTTTTAAATGGAAATTTAAACTCATCAAAAAAGGTTCAAAAAAATTTTCCTCCATCTGGAAATTGATTTCAATGTTCTCCCAACCACTAAATCTCACTGAATAAGGAGCAGTGAGCACAGTAATGGGAAGGGGCACAGCACTTCATCCCTTTTGCCTCCAGCATGGAGCTGTGCCAGGGAGGGTCAGGCTGGACATCAGGACATGATTCTTCCCCCAGAGGTGTTTGGGCACTGGGACAGGGTCAGGTTGAATGTCAGGACAAGGTTCTTCACCCAGAGGCGTTTAGGCCCTGAACAGCTCCCCAGGGCAGTGGTCACAGCCCCAAGGCTGACAGAGCTCCAGGAGGGTTTGGCCAATGCTCTCAGGCATTGTTGGGGTGTCCTGGGCAGGAGCTCAATCTCATCTTTGTGGGTCCTTCCAGCTCAGGATATTCCATGGTTATATCATTTATATACTCAGTGCAAACCTGTGTGGAGGATCAATGCTTACTAGAGGTATCAGTGGTGGGAAAGGAGTAGGATGTAAGGAGAAGAAATAATCTAAGACCTGGAGAAGTTGAGGATATCTCAATTGGATGTGTGAGATGAAATGAGTGTGCTGGGAATTCACAAGGAAAATAAGAGCACCTCAGTCCTCTCTTTCTACATCTTTATTTCTTTGCAAAGGGCAGTTTTACAGTTTTGCAGGATGTTAAGGGGTTGCAATGGAGCTCAGAGATGATCCAGCCCCAACCCCTGCCCTGGGCAGGGACACCTCCCACCAGAGCAGGTTGCTCAAGGCTCAGCCAACCTGGCTGTGAACACTGCCAGGGTTGGGGCAGCCACAGCCTCCCTGGGCAACCTGGGCCAGTGTCTCACCACCCTCACTGGGAAAACTTCTGTCCAATATCTAACCTAAATACCTAAATTTCCCTCTGTCAATTCCTCCCCATTGCCCTTTTATCACTATCCTTACACTATCATTCCCAACAAACCCACCAGTATCCAACTCCTATGACAATTACTGTGCAACCTGAAATCCTCAGGAGCAATGACAGTCAGTAAGGTCAATGTGGTGTGTGAAGAGCAGACAACAGGATGTTTCAGGGTGTGCAGCAGAAGAAAGTCTCAGCAGAAATTGGGTCCCTCAGAAATCAGTTTCCTGCTCCAACTTCAGACATAAATACTAAAACACAGAAGGAAATGTTTCTTGTATTGCTCTAATCAAAGAGCATCCTCCTCCCTCTGCCCAGAGCAGAACACTCCGAGCGGGTGTGGTGGAAGGTTCTCTGTCCATGGCAGGAGGTGGAACGAGATGAGCTCTCAGTTCCCTCCAACCATTAGATGATCCTGTGGTTGAAATTGCATTCGATTCATTGTAACCCTTGAAGCACAGTGAACTCCCTGTATCATTGTCTCTAACCCTGTCTTGCAGAAAGAGAAACTAAGAAACAGAGGACAGGAAATTCAGTGTCTTATCTACTTCCTCCGAGCACCTCCGCAGTCTCAGCTCTGCACGGCAAATGTCCGGGGCAGACGCTCTGCACCGCCCCGAGCTGC
>NW_008673971.1:11148-30566 GCF_000695815.1 Acanthisitta chloris | reverse complement strand
TGAGCCTGGTGGTGAGAGCTCGCCCTGCCTCCCACGGAGCTCGGGAGGCTCTTTTCCTCCTGTTTCAAATCAGAGGGAAATCTGGGACAGGTCTGAACACAGTGAGAGCGCATTCCACATCCCAGTCATACACAGACGCTTCTCATTTCATTGTGCCTGTATTTTGACTCTCTAGCAGCTTCTCTGAAGTAACTTGTGGAGTGTGTGTGTGGGGAGAATCTTCCTCGTGCTGCAAATTAATTTGCTCCATCTACCTGTTACATCAGTTCTTACAGTGTGTGTTTAGTTGATCTGTTTTTCACTAAGCACATATTTTTAAAAGAGCCTCTTCAGCAAAAAGAACCTTGTGAGTAGTTGATGCCCCTTGCAAAAGAACTGCCACGAGCAATGGATTATTACCCTGTCTTAAGTGAACAAAACCCGGGTTAGTTGTCTGAACACCCTTTTCAGGATTTTCCAGTTTTGCCAGTTCCCAAAACCACTAAAGCAAGGAGCTGAATTCAAAATAATCTTGTTCCTGGGGTAATTTTCTGCCCTGTGAGCTTGCATTTAAATGCCTGGATTTAATTATGCTTTATTAACCCGATAGTCTTAAGATCAACAATTCTGTAACAAAGACAACTTCTTCTTGAATATTTATAATCATTTTAATTGCAAGGTAGAGCTGCTTAATAATTGATTAGCACAAAATTGAAGTTAGTGTAGGCATTTGGGTCAAAAGCAGTTTTGTTAGATTTATAGATTTTTATTACATTATTATTTATTTATGTCTGAGTTTCAATTTCTAAAGCTGCATGTGTGTAAAATATGTCACTTCTGAGGAAAGAACATGCAAAAAGTTGTTTTTTTTCATTTTCATGTCTGATAAAAGATTTATATGTGATGGTATGAAATTTGTAACATACCTTAAGGTCCTTTAAAGGTGCAACTTAGTATGTTGTGTCTTGAGAACATTTTATTTTTTTCCATTAGGAGAATGGTGCGCATTTAAAAATTTGAAGATTGTGGTTTTCTTTCTTACTTAATCTGTCTGGCATTTGGTTTTGTGTCATATCTCTGATACACTGCTCTTTGATTTTTAGTAAAGCTCAATCAGAATGTTATATCTTCCTTTGTATCTCGGCATGTTTCAGATATTAGTGTTTGCTAGCCTAGGTACAGCAATTATCTTTTGAAATGATGATGAAGAACGTGCCTGGTGTCTTACAGGTCCAAGTGAAGTTTGCAGCACAGGAGACGAGAGACTGTGCTGGCAGTAGTTGTGAATAGTATTGATTTATGTAGCACTTCTGGCAAAATATCAGCAGCTGCTGCCTGTTTGTGCTGCTGTCCTAGAGCATGTATGGAAATGACTACTGAATCTTTCTCTTTGTGATTTATCAAGAGCAACAAGCAAATTTCTGTGGTTTCAAAACTGAAATCTTTTTTAGACTGACTCTTCTCTGGTTTGGTAATACTCAGGTCCTTCAGCATGACGTGCCTGGTTTTGCAGGTTAAATGTGATCCTTTGATAAAAATCTGTGTATGAATTGTGTAATAGAGAAGTCAGTGCTCAGCACCTTTTTTTGTCAAAGGCTGGGCAAGAGCAGTTCATCAGCTTGTTATGAGCTAAGGCGTAGTAAAGAATACATCTAAAAACATACAGGGCACGCGAAGAACCTGTGCATTTCCACAACTGAGCATTGGTTTCCAGTGCACACTGCTCTCCTGCAGTAGACAGTGCAGTTCTGGCAATTAGGAAGTCTGGCTGCATGTGGTTTAGGGAATGTGTTGCTCAGAGCAGTTAATAGGTAAGTTGAAACTGGCTGACGTGGTGTATGCATTGATTTTAACAAGCCACTCTAAGAGCAGGTTTATTAACTGCAGACAGTTAAGTTTTTGTCTTCCAGGATATTGTGTACATGTATTAAATCAACAGTTCAGCTGGTTAATACTGATATGTAGAGGCTATCCCTTTACTGCTGTTCCCAGAAAATCTGGTTCTGGAATGGAGCGTACAACTCTCTGCATGAAGCCAGCCCAAGTCTCCCAAGCCTCTTGCTCCCTTGGGAGCTGGGGAGGCAGTGCAGAAGCACAGGAGGGGGAGGCTGGTGTGGCTGGTTAGCCTGAGGTCAACTCTGTGCAAACACACAGATCTGTTTCCGCTTTTGCACTTAACTTTGCTTGCTACCAGTTTTGTAATTCTGTATTGGTTAGTCAGCAGGTATCTAACAGCATCTTAAAAGTTTAGTTAATGAGGCCTTGCTTTCAGTGGTGGAGTGGAAAAGGCTTGTTAAATGAGGAAATCAATAAGATGTTGGGCAATTAAAAGTGTACAATTTACCGATATGTCTCTGTTAGCAATGCTATTGCCTTATATCTGTGCTTGGGTTAACTGACCTCTGACAGGTTCACAGTATGGTTGGTTTTTAATATCAGGTGAAAATACTTCTTTGTTTCACTGTTTTATGTGATTGCATACACTGATTACAGACCCTGGACATGGCCTTTGAGATCACCAGAAGCGCCTGCATTGCAGCTTGGGAACTGCTGCCTGTTCAAACACTTGGAGAAAGAGAATCTGCTCTCAGTGGTGGAAAAGGATTAGGAAAGTAATGCTTGTGGAACACCAAGTGATTTCAAAGGAAAAGCAATCATGTAATTTCTGCATTGTTCTCAGATTAGGCTGTTGCTTAGCAAAATGTTGGGAATCTTTAGCTTTTGCTAAAACGAAATTGCAAGTGAACAAGAGATGTCACAGGCCCTTATAGGTTACTGTTTAATCTTTGCATGTAGGATAGTGACTAAGATTAAACTAGTTTTAATTGATAAAGTGCAGAGCACAGTCACATGATTGAGGGTGGAGTTGCTTGAAGTCAGTAATCTAGTGTGATAACTGCAGTCTCTTTTAGTTGGCTCTTTCTGTTAAAGGTCCCAGGATCTAAGAGTGTGTGGTGACCATGCTTAAGCTGTGAATGGCTAAAAATCTGATTTTAGTATCACTATTACTTAGAACATACACTTCTCTTTTATGTGCTGTAAGTTAAATAAAATAGTCCCTAAACTGTAATGAAGCCTGCAAAGTGGTCCTAACAGCTGTGACCACTAAGAATTTTTTAGAAATTATTTGAAAGAGTAATTTAATGATTAGAATCCAATTGTGCCACTTACTTTCGAAGCATGGGTTAAGTTTCACAATAGAGACTGGAACTGAAGCCCATAAAATCCTACCTCTTTGTTTCTGTTCTACCTGTTTACCATGGTCCAGTGCTTGTGGAACAAAGTAAGGTAGGGGCTGTCCTGCAGGCTAATGTGTAAACAGAGTAGCAGACAGCTCATGTGCTGAAGGCATTTCCATTTAATTCAGGACTTGAGGTGCAAAGTTTACCCACCTACTTAAACTTCACTGCATATACAGATTTCCCTATGAAGAGAGGAGAACGGAAACACTGAGAAAAGTTTAACAGGTTACTGGATCACCTTCCTCGGCATAGTAGCACTTGCTACTGGGATAAATGTGTTCTAAGAAGCAGACAGGACAAACCTATGGTGGAAAAATGTAAAATGTACCACCAAAAGAAACAGTCTAGTGGTACCAAAGATGGTCTTAGTTCTCTGGATAGAAAAAGATTTCAGTTGTTTGAAAGCCACTCTCTAGGAATTTTTGTAGAAGCTGAGGAATTAAAGACATAACTTATAGCTTCAGGTCTCTACTAGCCTTTGATGTATAGGTCCCATTCTGTGATTATTACATCTCAATGTTATTTTGCACTTCAAAATATTTCGACTTTTTGTTTTCTTTTATATTTCCATTCCTAGGAATGCAGTTTGTCATTTCAGTATCAAATCCTTTTTCTCCTCACTGTCATTTATAATGCAAGTGTTTTCTATCAGAAATGGCATCAGCTTCTTGCCACCTAAGGCAATCCCACAGCTTTCAGCTGGCTTGGAGAGGCGTAAGGGATCGATGCTTATTGAACTTGACTCCCTCTTGTATGATAAAATTCTGTAATTCTCTCTGCTCCATTTTGGTTCTGCAAAGCTAATGTGGGCGAGAGGCAATAGCAGCTTGGTAGGGTGAGGGAATGTGAGCCTGGATGTGTGCATACACATGCGTTTGCTTTTTGCTCGTTAGGTCTTTAGGACTGGAGTTCTGTCTTCCTATAGTTCATGATTGTTGTGACTTGTGTTTAAAAGCTACGTGAATAGGGTGCTTTTGTATACTTTGAGAAGCAGTAGGAAATGTCATATGTTGTGCATCTTTGGAAGTTTACTACCGTTATTTGTAATTTATTTTTAATATGAAAACTATAACATGTTCTTTAATAGAACATATTTACACACTTTTCTCTTACCTCATTGTTAAATGCAGTTCCAGAAACACATGTTGTTTAAAACTTTTTTTGTGTTCCACTTCTGTTTCCTTTCTGAAATCGGAATTCTCTGTCATCAGGATCCAAAGAGATTTCTGGAAAAGTCATTATGACACAAAAGGCATAATGATTTCAATAGAAGTGTGAGAATGGTTTTCTGTTTGAGAGGAATATGGAGGATGGAAGTTGCAGAAATACAGGAGCTAAATTGTAGGTCTTCAGCTGCAGCTACGTGCATATTTTAGAATAGAGAGTTTAAACCTTTAAAGTGCAATGTGCAGTCAGTTAAAGCAATGTCAAGCCATATAAATAGATTGCTGTGCACCTTATCTTGGTGCATTTGATGATGCATCTGTTTCATATTACCTAATGCCTCCATTCCCCAAGGAGGATCTATGAAAAATGTGTACATTTCTGAAGTATTTTACTAACTGCAGCATTTGTGTTTTCCACAGTGTTGCTGCATTTCTCAGAGCCATCCTGTCTGAATTTAGTGTGCTTCATGCTGGTGCTGAAAGATACTAGATGTGGAAAGCAGCTAATTCTGCGTGGGGTTAGCCCACGTTCACTTCCTCTTCTCATCTGCAGGCTGTTCTCTGTGTACTGTACTACGCAGCAGTGCTAGGTAAAGGTGAGACCTTTGGTCTCAAAGGCATTGCAGGGTCACAGGACAAAAGCCTAACCCCTGCTCCAAAGTGCTTACGGTCCACAAGTTAAGTGGACGTGGCTGATGAAAACAGGTGGAGGAATCCAAAAAACCTTGGTGCACTTGACTAGCACAGTGTGTTTGTAGCTAAACCACTGTGGTTTCTTTTTATTCATATGCACTAGAGTAGTGGTTCTTTAGCACTTCAGTTCAACTCTCAAATCTTTTATTTTTTTATAATTTACGCCTTCCAAGTGTGTGAGTGTATGTATGCATAACAATTCCCCATCTAAACTCCTGCATTGCAGCTTCTGAGCTTCACGCTTGACAGCTCACACGATCTGTCCCATTTTCCCAGCAGCAGCCTTTCCACCCCAAGTTCCAGAGAGGTTGGGCCTAGCCCTGTTTAGGTTAACTCTTCCCTCTGTTGTCTTGAGTATCAAGCTGCTCTGTACTTTCTCAGTATTTACAGTCTCCTTATCTCTCTTAATTTCTTGAAACTCCTTTGCTACAGAGGTTATTGGTCCTTTGCGCTACCTCTGTGGAGGTCTCTGGCCTTGCCCCCACTGCAGCTGTCTTGGCCCAGCCCTGTCCAGGGTACTGGAGACATGGCTGGTGGGCTTCACACCAAGGTGGAGTCTCTCATGGATGGGCCAGTGGCAAGAGACTTTATTGTTCTCGGTCCTCACTGTCTCCATGTAAATGTTATATTCTCTGTGAAGTTGCTGGAAGTGATGTTCTTTAGGTGAAATCCTTCTTCAGCTTCTCTGGCTGTGGGGATATCTTCTATCTTCATTCCCATTCCCAATCTATGGTTAGTGATCTCTATAACTTAGAAGAGTTTGCAGATGCTGTAAAACATTGTGTTGCTAAGATGAGTATGAACTAAGAGTTGGTAAGAAAACATGGAGGTGTGATTGTCAAGAAGCAAATGTGTGTTTGTTCTGATCGGAGGGATTGGAGTCATGAGTGAAGAAGAGGTGGTTGGTGTTGTCTGGCAGTAAGTATTAGAATCAGAGGCTGCTGTGTTGCATTTGGTGTGAAGGAGAATGCTGCTTGTTACACCATGGAGGGGCTCAGTGCATAGAAGACAAACCAAAAGGTTTAGTATTGTGAGTGGATGTTACTGATGAAGACTGTGTTTGTAAAGGCTGCAGTGTTGAAACAATCAAAATTAAATTATAAGATCATGGATAAAAAACTTAGAGTGAAAGGCTGTGTTTTAGAGATGGTGTGCAGAAGGTTGATGATAGGTTTCAGTTGAAGAGACCCTGCTGGTTGTGGTCTGGTGAAGTGGGCTGTCTGCCACCACTGCAGGCGCGGGGGAAGCGTGCAAGAGGAATTCTGCTGTCAGGCAGCTGTGATGGCCAGCCAAGATGCTGATGTTTATAGAAGGAAACAGACAGAAGTGGAAGAGACCAATGCGAGAATCATCGATTTAAAGGCAGGAATCAAGTGGATGTTGTGGAAACAAGTGAAGTGTTTGTTGAATAATTGAGGCTCAATTCTTTGTGTCCTAAAAGCAAAGCAGAGACATTAAAAGGCAAAACAAGCGAATAAATATATTTAGGGGAAAAGTCATTAAACTGAGAGCTGGTGAGGTCAGTAGAATGAAGAGTTTATATTATTATTATTTATTATTAAGACTTTATAGTATTAGAGCCTGAAGAATGTTCATTAAGTATCCCAAGAAAGGGAAAAATGATGGCAAAAACTGCAGACTTGAAATGCCCCAAGGAGAATGTCACAAATGAGCTGAGCCTGTCAGAAATGGGAAGAAAGAGACAAGTATTCAGAGGAAAGTTTTGTATTAAACAGTATGTGTGATGATAAAAGACAAATTTGCAAAGGTCATGTTTCTTTAGGAATGACAGGAGGCAATAAAGAAAACAAAAACCACTGTAAGTGGAAAAAACCCCACTCTTCTCACATGGAATTGTGAGAAGAAAAGGTAACACACAGAATGTAATAGTATTAAAGATAGTGTAGGTATTGCTGAGTCTAAATGAGTGCTCTGCTGCGTTTTTTGAATTCAAAGTGTGGGAGAAGGTTGAATTGGATAGTGGGAATAGAGATGCAAGGAAGCAGAGCAATAAACAAAATTGTGAGCTTAAAGCACTTGGTTTGTTGGGGCTGGTTAAATTATTTTCCAGGATTCTGAAAGAACTAGGATGGTAACTAGCAAATACTTCTGACAAAATCCTCTGAAGACTAAGATGGTATCTGATGTAAGCACAGAGGGTTAAAAAGGCAGGGGTGGCAAGAAGAGGAGAAATGTTTACAGCTAGTAAAAATGATTGTAAGGGATGCAGAAATGCAGACCATGGCTGCTAAATTGGAGGGGAGAGGTGTTTGCAAGTGTCCCCAGATGAGTTGCAGATTAGCAAAGTAACCAGTTCCCCTTCTGCTTCCAGAAATGCTTGAGAATTTTTTTTTGCACCTGCCACTGCTGTGCAAGAAGACTGTACCTTCATGTTTGTGGCATAGTCAAATATGCAAGAACTGGACATCAGGAGAAATTGTGTATCTCCTTGTTTTCTCTTTATTGGTGCTGGCAACTTTTGGAAAAACAGAATTAGTGGGAATCATACTTGTAAAGCTGTACAGGGTGACTATGCCCAGGTTTTATGTAAAGTTAAAGATCTCTGCTTTGGTCAGTTTAAACAGAGACAGGGGTGTTTTTTTTCCTTAACCCAGCTGGAAAATGTAGGTGTAGCTATGGGACAAACAGAAGTTTGATGTTTGTAACAGTGTCTTGACCATTACAAGCTGTAGGACTGTTTCTTTTTTTTTCATAGCTCTTTCCCCACACAGTCTCACAGTTCTTAGCACCAAGCTCAGGCTCTTCTGGATGTAAAATGCTTACTGTATGTAATTGCTCTCGGTGGGGACAGACGCATAAGCTCCAAGAGTTTTGGTATTAGAGATGAGATTTTCTGTGATTAAGGTGACCGTCAGTTTCTTTCATTTGGATTAAATCTGGACTGCTTTCCTGAAGGTTGCATCAATGTAGGGATTAAGTGGAGGAGTAAATTTGGCTAGGAAGCAACAAAAAATGGGAACACAAAAAAGGGAAGAGCCAGAAAGTAACAGGCAGCTGAAATGCCTGAGAGGTAATATGAGCATCAGTCAGACGTGAAGAGCAAGAAAAGGCACTTTGAATTAAAAACAAACTGGGAGTTAAGAGAGTTATCCAGAAGCAGAAGTACTGTGATGGCATATGAGAAGTCGGAGGGTCAGGAATTGACATGTGGGCAGAAGCATAAAGGAGGGGATAAGACAATGCATCAGAAGCCTAAGGAAGTTCAGAGGAATTGGAATTGACGAGAACTACAAAGGAAGGGGGAGTGCAGCACTGCTCATGCAGGAAGCAGGATGAAAACACGAGGCTGAGAATGTGGAGGGAGGGCTGATGTGAAAAGGATCAGTACAGGAGGCAGGCAGTGATATAGGGAAGGGATAGTGATGGAGGAAAGTGAATAATGATAATCTCATAGCTACATCCTACTGTGTAGTTTAGGAGAGTGGAAGAAGAGTTCTGCATGTTATATATCCAGAAAATGGGACATGGTTCTAAGTATTGTTCAGACTTCATTAGCTGTTGTATGTATCTCAGTTTTTTTTGGAAAGAGAAAATAACTTCCTGTAGGGGGGAGAATTTATTGATGGAGGAACCAAGATACAGCGCTGTAACTGAATAGGTTTTTTTCTCTTGAGCAAATACTGCTTTGCAGGAATTAGCTTGGGTGGTGTGATACAATACTTTTCCTCTTGAGTAGTAGGCTTTGTTTTCCTGTGAGTAGGTGTTGGACAGAATTTGAAGAATTTGCTTCTTTGTATATGTGAACTCTGTTTCACAGAAATACTTACTATGGAAGTGACATATTGTGCAGTGATGTGCATTTCTTTGGAGTACAGTGTTCAAGTGGTGGCTGTAAAAGTTTACACGAAAGAACCTATGGTATAAATTCTAGCATCTGACTTGTTAAACCAAGAAGAAAGAGAACTGTGAGGGAAGGCTGAAACTCTGCTCCTCTTTGTCTTGGAGCAGTGTGGTCTGTAGAACCATCTGCTGTTTGCGGACCCCTCAGCTACCCCTGATTAAAGATCAGATTAGCAATGTAGTTGTAGTCTGAAATCTATAATTCTGTCTAGGCATTATGCTAAGTATGTGTGTAGATACATCGAAACAGCTGAAGTGATTAGAGCCTGAACAAATTACTTTCACGTTTCTGAAAGCTTTGTTCTACGTTTAGAAGGCATATAGGAAGGGAAAATAGTAGTGAAGGGATGTGAACATTCATATGGATTATTTTCTCATGTTTATGGTTTCTCTCAGTTGTTAGTGAAAGATTTCTTTCCTAGAGTATGCAATTTCAAGGAAACATAGACTGTATTCTAGGGAAGTCAGAAACAAATGCGTTTCCTAATCATTTTAAGCCCCTTCAATCAAACAGGATTATTGTTTAGCTATTGCAATAGGAGTGGAAATTTCCTTGGCACTGGCAACCACACAGCCCCTGCTCTGTTGTCACATGCAAAACACACAGTATAGGGTCTTGCAAAGCACATGTTTTTAGTAATTTGTTTATTTCCAGCACTGTAGGTGTATGTTACACAACAATATAAAAATTACCGGCAGGGTCCTCCTACACTTTGAGCCTCATGTAGATGAGGTGCCAACTGTGCTGGAGAGAGTAGCGTTGAGGAAGCAATGAAATAGTAAATCTTTTGTAAGCTGCTTTTTGTTGGGTTTCATTCATTCCCCTGCTTAGTCCACTCTCTTCTGTTGCTTAAACAGTCTGGTTGTAGATGACAAGCTTTTTGTCTACGTATTTCCAGTTTACGCTGTCTTCCCTGCCCCTCAGGCCATATGGATGTAGTGATAGTGCAAAGGCACATGGTGCTTGGTTACACAGAGTGTCAGGTGTTTGTCTCTTTGGTTTCAATCACTTGATTCAGTAGCTGTTTCCTATATAATTTAAGAACACAGCAGAAGTTCTGATAGGTCCAGACATGCTTCTCTGTTCTAAAATGCTGCAATTTTAAATGCAGAAGTTGTTCAGTGTTTTGTCTTAGGTAGCAGCTGAGTATGAATCTACCTTCCTGATGTTCAGTGGTCTGCTCCATTTTATAGATACCTTCAATGTATGTGAACTCCCTAATTATTTTGGCAGAGTCCACTTCGGGGATAAATCTTTTATTTTTGCATCAATATGGTGTAAATGAGTGTTTTATATCTACTGTTTTGTACACTAATCATTGTGTGACTTAAGATTCACTTACACTTCAAGGAAGCTGTCCCTAGTGAGAGGAGTGTCTGAACTGTTAACTTTAGTTATACTTAGAGCTGCTGAAATTCCAGTAGAATTTGAGATCATTGTTTTCAAGATTGTAATAGTATGCTTTGTTTTCTGTGTTGGGCACCTAAAATGAATGACAATATATGATGGTTCAGATGCATTCTTTCATTTAAAAACAAATTCCCAAATGGAAGTTCATAGAATATTGTGTTTATGCATTTATACAACAAGAATTCAGCCTCTTTACTGATAGCTACAGCATGATAAAGCATCAACAGAATGAAGTCAGTACAATTTCTTTTTTCAACCAAAAGAGGAAAGTATCAAATGTTTGATTGCTTTAAGTTGGCTAATCTTATATTTGCATTAGCTGTTGTTAGTTATGCTACCATGCAATTACTTTTTAATGGGAGGAAAAATGTATAGGTACTGAGAGACCATGCAGAGATTTTTCAAAGGTGATATGATTTTCAAATTGCAGAGAGATTGGAGTGAAGTCTGGAAGCCGCTACAGAACAGAAATAATTTTAGGATGTTTCAAGAGAAAATTAGTTGACACTGGGTTTTATGTGAGAAGTGGCAAATGAAACTGAAAGGTTAACTATAGAAAATGTTTTAATTTGTAAATGGAAGCAACTGTGCATTGAAGAAAACTAAGCGGTAGTAATTAATAGACCATCAGTATTATAGGTAGATGCCTTTCATAAATTTCTACTCTAATAATAGAGAGGTGATGTCTGATGTGCTACTTTACCTCAGAAGAACATTATTTTAGCAGGTGGTTAAGTGTTTCCCTAGGTATTGTTGATTCATTTGATGTGATTTGTCTTTGTCTCTTCTGAAGTCGCCTCTAGTTCGCTGCCATTCTGTGTTGTGGGAGTACAGTGTCCTAGAAGTTCCAGGTGTACCATGAAATGGATAAAGTTTATGTGCTTTTCATTCCCTTTCAAAATGGCCACCTCATAAGTCTGCCAGAGATGTTTATAATACATATTTGTTATTTATTTCTGTTAAGCAGCTCTCAGAGGCCTGTTAAGACTGAGGTTTGGTTGTGTGATGTTGTTATAGACTCTTTGGTTTTCTTGTGCCTAGAATTACTGGATATATAAAGAATATAAACTAAGAAGTCAAAGGAGTGCTGAATGGGGAGGGATAGATTGATCTGTGCACACAGTACAAAGGTTTTCATTTTTAGGACAGTAAGTGCACCATTCATAGGGAAACTTAACTGTTTGGTTTTTCATTGTTTTATAGAGATGGCAGCAGGGGCATATGCCTGGTTCAAGTAGAGGTTTTGAAGACTGCTAATACCAAATGAGACAATAGATAAGGGAACTTTTGAGTGTCTGGAAAGTGTTCTAATTTGTTAATTGCTCCTGTAAATAACTAAAAATTCTCTATTCAAAAAGCTTGTCATATCCAGAATAAAAAGGTTCTGCAAAGATTAATTCTTGTTGGCTCTGATGGTGTATAAAAGGATTTAATACTAGGGAAAAGAGTTACTGAATTGAGAAATCTGCAAAAGAAAAATCCCATCAGCCCAGCTGATTGTAATGCTGTGGATTGATACAGGGCGAGGATCAGCCTCTTCCAACAGCTGGGTCCTGAACCATGAAGGGCTTTGATGGATGCAGACAGCAGACAGAAAAGCAAAAACGTGTAGCTAGAGAAAGGTCTCTTGCAGGGTGAGGGCCAGAGGATTTTGACATGGGTAAAGGGATAGTAAAGTTTACTCGGCTGTTCAAGACAGTCGTCACTGAACTTTTATCCTGTTACCTATGTTACTTTTACATAGTGATATATCTTGGGATATTGAGGCATGTAATATTAAATTAATGGAGATGGATATTGCTAATGCAACTGAAAAATTAAACAAGGGAGTTTTATTTGCACACACTTTGTTTAAAAGTGAGCCACTGTAAAGGGAAGTGCATCGTCTGTTACATTGCTTGTGAGATCTGTATTTACAGCCCTGTCATCTTATCTTTGAAAGCAGGTAGCTACACTGTTGGTGGTGAAATTATGAAAAGATAAGGAAAATATATTTTTCAGTATAAAAATTGATTAATTCAGGAGGTGGATGTGTTCTGGAGAGGTAGTTGGCATAAGTAGCTTCCATTCTTTGCTCTCAGGCAAGAGATTTTTATTACACAAAAGTGCTTGATGACTGCCTCCTGATTAGGTATCTGTTGCATTTCTAACTTTGCGTAGTGAGGGAAGCATGTGGAAATCGAATAATTAGTACACAGATACAGCACCTCTTTTGTTCAGTGTGAAACAGCATCATGTAGTGACTTAGGTTAATGATGTAACATTTTGTAGCTCTGAAGTTCAGATTTGGCATTTGTCTTCTGATAGAAGTAGTTTATTATAGAATTCTGGTTTTTAGGCATCACTTCTTTGTTTTATTAAATTTAGTCTACAAAGTCGTCATGCTCAGGTGTGGCTTTGTATACAACACAGAGCAGTGTCAAATTCACCTTTGCAGCAGAATTGTCTTGTACTTACAAGTATTAATTTCCCAAAGCAATGCTGTTACCTTTTTCCACTGTGCATACTCTTAGCTCTATGCACAGTGGTTTACTGCTCTTTCCTGCCAAATAAACCAGTGCTTGTTCAAACAGATTGCCTTGGCACTGGGCCCACAAGAACCACAAACCCAGTTGCTGCAGAAATAATGCTTTTGTGGAAAGGAACTGTGCACAGACAGTTCTGCCATAAACCCTGTCCTCTTTGCTGCGTGTCTGTCTGTACCTTCGCAGTCTCTTAAGTAGGTAGGTCTCATGCCAAAGAGCTTATTTATACAAATTAACTGTCTTAGCTACTGGAGAGTATAATGTTCCGGAACATTTTTTTACACTCCAAGTGAAGTAATTGCCCCAAATTAAAGTTTTAAAATTATTATTGTAGAATGTGTTGAGAGTCTAAGAATACCTTGTCCCAGACTATGCCTCTGAGGGTTTTTTCCACCCTTTGTATCAGTCCCTTCATGAATGTGCCGGGTGATCAGTGGAAGGAAACTGGAGAGCATTCAGAAAAGAAACCAATACACGGAGGGCGGAAATGACATAACAGTAAGAGAATGGAAAGAGGATTTTGGAGGGGCTAACATAATTTAGGAAGTTTTTTTACCACCCTCTGTAACAGAAGAGTGGATTGTGGCCAGCAGTGTAGATAGTTCATTTCTAATAGAAAAATAACAAACTGAGATAGAATGTCTGTGGATATCTCTGATCTTTTGAGTCAGCGAGGATTAATTACAGCAAGTATCAGATTGCCTGTAAAGATACACCAGAAAAGCCAAACTATTGTGCTTGCGGGGTACAAGTATAAAAAACTCTTTTAAACTGTTTAAAACTTTTAAAACAAGACCACTCCTGTAAGGCACAAGAGCCAATTCTTGCTGTGCTGTCTCTACAATAATTACTTGATCGCCTCTCTTTTCCTTAGCTGACCAAGTTTCTTCCTGTGTCCTTGTGTTTTTGGGAAGGTCGTTCCTTTGTGTGTTTGCAGCAGCCCCTGGCATTATTCTTTATTCTGAAATACTGGAATGGGTGAAGTACAGAAGGATTTATGGCTATTGAGTAGCCTGATGTTTTTAAAGCAAATTGTTGAAACTGAGAGTGAGTTTAGATTTTGTTTTAAAGAAATAATGGTTAAGATAATTGCATATAGTGGACCTAATGTCAGTGTGTTAATGTTTTAATTGTATCTTTGTCAGTTAGAGGTGCAGTATGGGGAAGGAACACACAGGCTTCAGTCTCCAGGACTATTTCTCAAATGACTTGATTTATTTTCCAGAATTTTGTTGCTGCTTTAGCAATAGTTCCAAACAGTTGTTGTTGTTCTTCCAATGGACTTTGTTTAAAAAAAATTGTAACCTTGAAACTTTTCTCAAATTCAGATCCAGTTCTGTGAATCCTTTCACCAAAACCCCATCCAAACAATTGAAAATGTGAAGTAGTTAATTGTACTCTTTCTAAAAGGAAGCTACTGGGGGTAAGAAGAAAGGAATGTGTTAGAAACTTTGAACTGTTTTAAATGAAAAATAGAGCAAAGATGGTGTGCAGCTCCTTCCCCTTCCTCCCTCAGTACTTCCCACAGCAGGCTGTCCTGCAGTCCTGAAGGCACTCACACGGAGCTGTGCGAAGTCAGGTTTGGTTTTGTTCTTTCCCTTGTTAGGAAACTTGGGCTTCTTGTTTCTCTTGAGAATAGCCTGTTGGGCTGTGTAGTGTTTTTGGTTGAGAGTCTTTCAGTCTTTTGTTTTTAAACTCATTGCTGGAGTCTGGGAGATTATCCTAGGGAAGGATGTGTACGTGCATTTCTTTGCTTGCTGGCCTGAGCATCTGCTGTTGGTCACTACTGATAGAGGATATCAGGTTAAATGGAGTGTTGATCTGATCCACTATGGCTATTTTTCTGTTCCTTTACGGATAGATAATTATCTTCTTGGCCACAAAGGGAAAAAGGCACTGGTGTAAGAACACTGCCATAAGATAAAGACCCAGACTTCTGCTGTAAGTTTGGCACAAAAGATGTTTAATAAACATATAACCACTAGAGCCTGGGGACTCTCCATTTACACTGCTCCTGCCCTGTTCTTCCTCACACCCTTTGGTTCTGTAAGAGGTGCCAAAATCATCTTTGGGGTGTTTGGTTTCTCAGTTAGTGCCTTCCTGCTTTTTTCCTCTCCCAAGTAAATATGCCAAAAATAGAACAGTTTGCTTGCCCTCCCTCCACTGAGAAGAGCAAATAATGCATTCAACTTCTGTATATTGCACAGATCTATTGAGACATATCTATATTAAAAATATAGATATATATCTATAGATTTTGGGATTGATGCTGCTTTTAAGTGAGGTGTTTGTGGTGGGGCTTTGTTTGGGTGTTTTGTTGTTTGGTTGTTTTTGGTTTTTTTTTGGAAGCAGCAATTAAATGTTTGAATATTATATATCCTGGTGTCCTTAAATCTTTCTAGGCAATGTGAAACAGACTTGAACAACTCTTCCTCTTCTTACTGTTATTGCTCTATTACTATTGTTATTATTATTTATTTATTATTATTATTCTAAAGTGTCAGGGCAGATTGTGACATACAGAGCAGGATGTAGAATAACATTTCAGGAAGTTTCAGTAATCTCAGACAAATTTCTTTCTGTTAGGTTGGGTTTGGTTCTAATTAGTTGATGCATTTTATTGTTCAAAGTAGAAACCTTTGAAGCTGTGAAAATGGAAATTGGCCTTTGGCAAGTGAAACTGGACCTTGTTCCTACATGTGGAAAAAAGCTTCACTACTGATCACTTGTTCCTTGAGTCCTCTCCCTTGAGTTCCTTTGTAAATCTGTGTTTTCTTCTGTTTACTTTGGTATGCTTGTTCCCCTCCCTCATGTACTTATTGCAGACATGTTTGTTGCTAAATTCTCGTCAGGCATACAGAACTTTAAACTGTTTTGTGTAAGGGTTTGAGTTGCTGCTTCTGCACACTGTATAGGCCTCAGAAGTGCATTTACTTAATTATTTTAATTTTGAAAGTTTCAGCCTTTGGCACCGCAAATACCTGATGCTTATAGTACCAGATGCCTTGTGAGATACATTAGCAGTGTGTCAAAAGTGTATTTGTGATGGGTGCCAAAATGTTAGCCTTAACTTGCTAGGAAGAAACAAATGTGAACTACAATACTAAAATATTTGCATATTGCAGGTAATTTTAGGGTTGGGGTTTTTTTGTGGTGTTAATCATTTTCACTGCGCAGCCTTAGGTTGTGAGGTAAAACAGTTTTCAGACTAAATGATGTTTCTGTGCCATTTAAGAGAGATCAGCTGTGCATTTTGAAGACTTGTGAAACAAGTTATCTCTCTTATCTCTAGATAAGCTACATAAATTCTGATGTAAAAAGTAATTTACCTTAAAAACGGTTTCACAAGATTAGCATTAGAAATCACATAAAAGTAAATGAACAGAAGACATAAATACTGTGTTGGGAAAAAGATTTCACTGCCAAGGGCACACTCAAGAAAGGTCACTTTTGAGTTTCTGTTTCAGTTTGTGCTGCATGATACCACTTCCACAATAATGTAGCTCTTTTTCTTATGTGCTGTGTAGAGTTTGTTTGGTTTTTTTCCTAAGTCCAAACTACATTTGCTCTTTTTAACAGGAGAGAAATCTGAACGTTCGTCAGTAGAAACGGAGTGGGATTGTGAAAGTGATTTTTATGGCCTCATAGACTAAGTTGTGCTGAAATAAAAAGATGCCAAAATAAACAGTCTTGCACTATATTTTTTTGAGTCAAAACTAGAAGCATTACTTGAGAGGACAAAATGATCCCACCATATGAATTACATGGTCACAGTTCTTCTGCTTCAGAAGTTTACTGTGCATTTTAAGTCAGTAAAAAGAAATGCCAGAATATGCAACATCAGAAGCCATTTTAAAATTCACTTCTTCTGACACTACCGAGAGTGCGCAAGGCAGTTGTACTAGGGGAGGGTAGCACCTTGGTGCATTAGTGTGTGCATCAGTGCAGTGTGTGTATATTTATGAAACAAATACAGGATTAGCAATTTGAAGTATAGTAAAGCTGCAGCTGTATTTAAACTGATTTCCTAGTGCTAAAATTTGGGCAAAGAAAAGGATACGAACATGTGAAGAACAGTAGTAAAGACAAGGAGCTTTCCTTTGCAAGTTTTATTGTGAAATGACTCCTTTGAAACACTAGTTGCAAATAAGCACCAATGCTATTCAATTAAATAAAGGCAAAGTCCCCCACCCTATTTTTTGATCTATAAGTAAGACTAAAAAACAGTAAAGATGCAGAGCTTTTCAGTATTTTGCCCATTAGCTATATGCATACATAGGTACTCTTAAATGCAGCACTGCCAGAAGATTTCACTGAGGAAGGGAGGAACAGACCAAGCCTCCGACAGGTGCGAGTCTAGTTTCTTACCGCAATAAGAAACAGCATGATAATATTTCCTAAATGTATCCAGGTTCCGCTTTAAAAGGCTAGATATTTGTTATCCATTATTTCCTGTTTGGAAAGCTTTCCAGAGTTGATGATTGCCCCTCTCTCCCCCCACAATTTCTAGTCACAGTTTGTTCAGGTACAGCTTTGCACTGGCATAGCTGAAAAGGCAGGAAGGTTGCGAAGGGAGGACCTGAGTAAGCCTGACCTGACAGTCCTGTACATTTTCAGCACATTAGGGCTTTGGATTTTGCTTGTTCTGTTGCCCTCGGTACTGTCTGTGGGGCGTTTTCCCCCATTATTCTTGTTTTCAAGTGTTTTGTGGACCAACTGTCTGAGATGGGTCAATGCTTGTGTCGTCAGTGGTGTGTTAGGGGCATGGGCTGTGGTTTCTGTTTGACCCTGGATATGCGGTGCCTTGTGGCTTTGCTCTTCTACTGCCTCATCCCAGTGAAAGCGAGAGTTGGTTGAGAGAAGTTGCAAACCAAAATGATGATTTCGATTGAGGAAGAGGACTTGAGGGTTTTTTTCCTGGCTGGGAGTTTGTGCTTTCTGACTGAGGCAGTCATGGGCCAGAAGATTTTATGAATCCGTAGATCTGTCTGGATCCTTGGCCACAGTAGTTCAAGGTGTTCATAATTCATCCCATGCATTTGTCCTTCCAACACTTCTCTTTCCTAAGAAGTACTGTCTCCCCAAACTAAGGTGCGGATTAAATATTTTATCAACTGCACACATGAATCTAAGACTTAGCTGGCAACAGAATCTGTAACTTTCAAGGCACTGCCTATCAGCCTTCTCTTTGGCCTCTTGTAATGCTTGGAGTTGGAGACATTCCTTTTGTCTCCAGAAGGGTCATTGCCCTTCAGTGCAGTCACTGATGAAATTATCATTCCCTTGTATTCAGCTGATCAGTTGGTACTTTCCTGAGGTTATTTTTAGAAATATCCAGGTACAGAATGAGGGAGTTTGCTTCATGTACTCCCATCCAAACATGTGACTCATCTAACCTTTTAGATCACACTGTATACAAGTTTGTTATAGTCGATGCAATTCAGATTGCTGAAGAGGATAAACAGAGCTGGTGTGGCTTTCATGGGCTTTCTTAATTTTTATGTTTTTTCCCTTCCTCTGTACTTCAGAATTCCAGGTGAAAAAGCCTCTGCACTTTTCCTGCTAATGTGTTTCAGATATGAACTATAAAGATGCTGGAGGTAAAACCTCCAATGGATATAGCCAATAGGATATATCCTATAGGTCAATGGATACCATGACACTGTAAACATTAATGATAAGGCATCATCTAAATCTTGTGGTTTTCATGGAATGCTGCAGAGATTGTGTCCAGCTATTTGTGTTCTAAATAGATTCAGTTTAAGAATGCTCCCAAAATATGAGGGGGGAAATAATATTTCTTTTTGCATTCAGTATGTTAAAATAATTGGATAGAGTTGTAGGGACTGACTTTTCTGCATAATTTCTCTTATGGAAATGATTCACAGTAAAACAATGGTAGGTCAGATGTGTAGCTACTGCAATTCACTGAAATATTTTGAATGAAAATTGGAGTTGCTTTTGTGGTTTTCCTTTTTAATTACGTATCATGCTAAACAGCTCTTGGTGTAATACAATTTGTAGTGTTCAGTATTGTTCTTCAGTGGGGTCTAAAGGTAGTGCCATCTCTGAAACACATACTTGAATTTTTGTGCAGTTTCACAACTTTTTAAAATTAATTTGTATAATCATAATTCTGCTTCTCCATTTGGGAACAATTTTGCGTTTTTGAGTCTGTCCTCATTTCACTTCAGAAAGCAAAGTGGTTGCCTGGTTCCCCTTTTCTCTTTGAAACAAATTGGTTATAAGTACTTGAGTATTCTGGACAAGATTTAAACTTGGATTTTATATAGTGTCGTTGAAAGCTTTGCCTAGTGTTAAAATGTGTGAAAGATATTTGAGAGATATGCAATTTATTTTGTTCAGCATAGCAGTGAGAAGTTTCATATAGTTGAGAGCGCAATTAACTGAATTATCCAAGAAAACGGAAATTAAATTCCATTTTTAGTATTCTGCCTGGGGAAGTGATATTGCTTGTTTCTTCAGCAGTGTCAGAACATATGATGGGTTAAAACTGCTTTAAGCTTCTTTAATAATTTAA
>NW_008673971.1:0-11123 GCF_000695815.1 Acanthisitta chloris | reverse complement strand
TGCTGAGTGTGTGTGATGCTGGTCACCAGCAGAAGAGGGAGGGTGTGTTTTTGTGGGCAAGGGAACAGAATAGGTTATGTGGATGGGGGTGGAAGCAAATGGCAAGTAATTTATTAATTACAGAAATAACATTAACTAACATATAAGTGTTATAGTTACAGCAGGTTTCCAGGGCAGAGGTTTACCAGAGGACAATCCACTATTTCACATGCAATTTTTAACCTTTTTTTTAGGCTCTGGATGTTGACCGAACTGTTCTTTATAAAATGAAGAAATCTGTCAAAGCCATAAACTTATCTGGTCTGGGTGAGTACCGAATAATTCCTGTTAGTTTCTGTTAGTGAAATTGAAGGATTTAAACAGTCAGCATTGAACAGAGTCAGAAAGGGTTATATGGCTAACTCTGAGAAGAGAAATATGTACATTTTGAATAGCAGCCTTGATCATGAACTCAGTAAGGATGAAATTTCGTGAGGTAGCTGAACCTATCTAGGTGGCATAGTGCTACCAGGTGAGAAAACCATGCTCTCCTCTTCCACCAGGTCTGGGCTATGTGCTCCTTCTGCCACCCCTGCTGCTTGGCAGATCCCTGGGTGAGATTTTTAGCTTGTATAAAGCTGCATATGCAGTGAAATCAACTTAACTAGGATTAGGTGAACACCTGAAATGGTAAGGCATATGTATCATCAAGAGCTGAAAGCATGGGAGGGGTGAAATTACTCTTTGGCAGCACTAAGAAGCTACATTGGCTCTACTGCTTTGTGAAACCTCACCCTTCCTGGTGGCTTCTAGTTATGTATGTTCAGAACTTCATGACGAGAGAGAGCTGATGAGCTGCAATTTTTTTATTGTCACGATGCACGAAGTCAGGTGTTTCTCTTATAATGCTGGTAAAATACAAAGAACTATTGCTGCATGCATTTATAAATGGGTGCTGAGCTCTTGGAGTTTTGTGTGTTCATCTTAAAAAAAAATAACTGAAGCTTTTGTTTTCTGCATCAACAGCATTTCGTGAATAAGAGCATTTGTTTTGTGGATAAGAAACAGTGTTTGCTTGGCTTTTGTTCTCACTGTGCAGTTCATAGCAATTAGAGCTAGCAAAACTCATATTATATGCCAAATAGATAGGCCTGGTGACCTTGGAGAGCCCCCAATATCTGAAAGAACTGGTGGTCATGTTGGTGTTCAGACAGAAGGCTGGAACAAAAACTGATGTTACGGTGTAATTCTTGTCAGCTAATTGAAAGGAAGTTCCTTCCTTGTTGTCTAATATATTGGAACTGTTATTGTTGGATCATGGAGGGTCCAGTTTAAGATTCATCTGGAGTTGTGCCACCTGTTTGGCACCTTTTCTTCTGTTATTTTATTTTGATTGGTGGAGTTTTTTTGGTTGTTGGGGGTTTTTTAAAATTTCAATCTTGAGTGCTTGACTATGCCTCATAATCAGTGTACTTGTTAGAGCATTGTAGCAAATCACTAGTTTTTGCGTAAAATCAGTACCTTGCCTACTTTTAAAATTCATGGTGTCCAGTCTTGACAAGAAAGGTTTGGAAGGATTTCTCTTCCACCAGCAGAAATAGAACTAACACAGTCACTTGTCAGCCCTTGGGGAGTTCTTTTGACAAAACATAAACCATGAGTCTACACTCAAAAGAACATAGTTACTGGATTTTTAATAAATGTTCCCTAAACCTTAAATATACATGTTTTGACTTTCTTTTTTAACATGAGAATTCACAAACTGTTATGAAAGATCAGATAGTGATTCCAATTTGTTCATAGTTTGGTTTCTTATTTAAAGCCACTAAACCGTCAAACAAATCTGGCTCAGATTTATTTTTTGATAGATTTCATACCTTTCATTTGTAGAAAAACTTTTAAAATCCATCAGGAAGAAACCGTAGGGCAGGGAAAGAATTTTGTGTTCTTCAGAAGCACTTGCGGAGTACCAGCTGAGCTAATAGTGTTGCTGCAGTCCCTACTGTCAGCATTTTGGGGAATGTCTCAGAATCCAGAACAACAGTCCCTAGGATGCTGGGGAATAGAAGACTCTTGTGCATACTGTGTGGAATGGATGCTGTGCTGCTTTCATAAGGTAAAAAGTCAGCACGGCTCAGCTGCTGATTGCACATTGAACCATAAGAATGGATGGTAGCAGCCTGTTCACCTTTTTTTCATTCAGGGGCAGCTTTCTCTTTTTGCTGCATGAATTGCAGCCTGACCTCTACTCTTACCTGGGTTCACATAACTAAGCTGGATGCAGGAAGCAGTAAGAGTGCAAAAAGCAGTGTGGAAATATCTCACATCTACCCAGTAAGGTGAATTCTAGAGGAGTTGTAACTTGCCACATGCTATTTTCTGCTGTCTGTTGCCAGTTCATTCTAAGCTTGTTCAGATGTGTGTATGTTGCACAATAGTATTAGTTGAGCATCTTTAGCTCATCCTGTAGCAAAAAGTTTGGTAAGTGCTCAGCCCTTGCTGTTGATGCTGAAGAGAGATAAGTACAGTTCAGTACTAGCACTTAGTTTTTAAATTTTAGAGCTATCTGCAAACTATCTTTTACGTATTGCAAATTCAAGCAGGTGAGGTAGAAACTTGTAGAATTAATGCTGTTTGTGTAACTTCAGTTCTGCATGTGTGTTATGACAGTCTTTAATGTCACAGTATTATACCACTGTTGCGCAGGGGTTTAGTTTCATATATTGGAGATTAGAGAAAATTTGTAGCTATTTGAGAAATAAAGTTCTTGAATGATTGTCCAGGTAGGACATGTGAACAGACAGGCTTGTTTTTAATCTGCAGTGTGGCAAGTTTATTGTACAGGTTGTATAACTGATTCATAGAAATCTGGTGAAAGGACATGGCATCAAAAATCCTTTTGGATATTAAATGTGTTGACGTGTACAAATGGTCTTGAAATGAGACCAGATCATTGCTTGTTTGAACAGATTAATCCTCTCTAAATGATCTCCAGGGTTTGTGTTGCTCTCATGTAATGACCCAGACAGTCTTTGCTCTTATTAATGCATAATTTGTTTTTTGGGGTGTGAGGTTATTTATCCTGGCTTCCTTTGAAGCTTTAGAAATTGGCCAGAGCTAGAATAAGAAATAGACAACATTAACTTTCTCAGATGCCAACTTGGTGTGCTTTGTCTGTGGGCTCAAGCTTAACATGGTTGCTAAACTCGGGTTCAGAAAGACTTTCTTTTTTACTCCACAAATTAAATTGACTTTTGATGAGGGGACTTTTTATGCCTGTTTACACCAGCAAGCAGCCTGGTGTCCTAGGAGTGAATCACTTGGTCAAAGCAGTTAAGACTGAAGCCCCTCAGATTTCCTTTGTATTTGAATCAGGGGAATGTATTTCAGGCTTAGCTGTCCTCTCATTCCCTGGGCTGAATAAGCCCTAACACGTGCAGCTCAGAGCCTTCTGAAGGGCCCAAGAGTTAGGTGTGTGCTGGATAACCTGTGCTGGTATAGCCCACACTGCTTCTCCATTAAGCACTGGACCACTTCTAGGGCAGAGCTTCAGCTTTTGCTGTCAAAAAAGGAATCTAGTTGTCATCAACCGAAACTGCCTTGAGAAATGATGTGGCCTGTGGTAAATGCAGCCTGCTAGGATTTGCTTCAGATGCCTCACTGCTGCTCTGAATCAGAGAGCTAGCAAATATGGGTTGAGTCCTCATGTCACATAGTTTGTGGTCCTGTTTCCTGAGATGACCCATGAGTCTTATTTGATCTACTGCCTTCTGTTGTAGAGATCCCAGACTCTGCCAGCACACTTGATGATCTCTGTTTCTTTATTCAGCACACAGTTAAAATTAGAAAGTGTTAATAAAAGAGACTAAAAGTTCATTACAGGAGTTGAGAGTTGTTATGTGATCTCTGCTATGGTGCAGAAATATTGTGGGTCTTTCTAGAGTGTCAGTTGTTTGTCTTGTCCTGATGACATGTCCTTTGTACAGCATATGGATAGATACACATAAACCAGAACTAGTGAGCTCTGTCATACTTGTGGCATATCAGTGTTAAAATATAAATAATAAATGTTTATTGTATCAAGTCAACATTTTCAGCAAGAAATCTGACAAGTTTTTTTAAAAAATCAACCTCTCTATTGTAATTTCAATAACCTTTTATTTACTGATGATCTTTTCCTGTTTTGCTCTTTTTGAAGCTCATGTGGAAAATGAAGAACAGTATACACAAGCACTGGAGAAGTTCGGAGGGAACTGTGTTTGCAGGGATGACCCAGATTTGGGAACAGCGTTTTTAAAATTTTCTGTATTTACAAAGGAATTAACTGCACTCTTCAAAAATTTGGTAAGAATTACTTAGGAAATTTTAAAGCCATTCCAAAGGCTGTGTTTCCGAGTTATAACAGCTTCTCAAGATGATTTGTGTTTTAGCAACCACTGTTCTTAAAAAATTCTCAGCATAGGAAAATAAACTCATGCCAAGCCTTTCTCCTTGCAAAACTCAAAACTCAACCCAAAATAACAAAACCAAAACCAAACCACTATGACACCCTAACAAATGCAATTAAAACCCCCTCTTTCAACACTTCTCACATCTAAAAGCTTCCCACAGTAAAGTAGTTATTACACGTATTATAAAACACACCAATTTGCTTTAAAATTGTGAAACCAGCAAAACCCAGCTTGATTTGCTCTGTGTTCATGTTGCTTTTCCTTTACTTTTTCCCACTTTGCACTTGTATTCATAAGGAGAGATTTGAGTGTCCCTGGAAGAGAATGATCATCCCTCTCTGGGAAGAGAGGGAAACAAAATCAAACATAATGCTATAATGTCAGTAGTGCCCACTGGGGACCAATCCTGTAACTGAAGCCAGTAAGGCTTAAAAGCACTTTGGTGAGCCAAATGGGATGGAGCCAAATGGAATAACAGAAGTTTTATTAATGAGTGGAGATTTTTTAGTCTCAATTTCACATTTATCAGAGGATACAAAAAGGGCAGATTCTGATTACATCCTAGTAGCTAAAGCTTTCCTATGTGTGAATAAGTCCCAAATTTACACCAATTCACAAAACTTTTCAACCAGGGACTAGGAAGGGAAAATGACCCAGATTTCTATGAACATTTAGAAGTCTGTGTCTGCTGAAATCAATGGGATGGAGACACATCAAATGCTTTTGTGAGTCTATACCAAATGTCTGTAGTTTGCAGCCAGCTGGTCATAATCACTTCTTTGGGGAATGTTTCCAGCTGATGGGATTTAGGGCAGTCCCTTTCACTCTTCTCTTTTTACCCAATCATGATATTGGTGAGAGAGAATCTAGCCCCAAATGTATTTATCAACAGTGAAATGTATTTCATATTGGTCATATTGATCTGAACTTCTCTGGATGTTCAAATATTATCTGAGATTATGTATCAGAAGAGGAATCCTGATTCAGTGTGAGTCAATTACCCTGAGTCTCCCATACAGAGATAGGCTGCTCCTATGGAAGGGAAAATGTAATGGGTCTTCTAATTGATACCTTCTGTTGGCTAAAACCTCCTCTCTGTCATGTATTAATTGGAATATGATGACTTCATTAGGCAGATGGATCTGGGAAATGTGATGTTTAGGTGGTTTTAAAAAGCAATCTACTAAAAGCTGCACCCTCTCCCCAGAAAAACCTTTTAATGTATTATATTTCAAGAACACTTTTAAAAGCTAAAAGGTGTTGCTGTTTTACCAAAAATCTCGGCTATTTGCTCTCTTAAATCCAGAAATTACTATCTTTGCAAAATGTTTCTGACAAGAATAACTTTTCTTCCACAAACTGGAAAGAAAAAAAAAAACCCCGAAAAAATATCTGTAGGAAGTGGAATGCATGTTTTTGTTACCTTTTCTTATCCACATAAGCATTTTGTGTGTCTTCTCCACAATATTTCTAGTTCTTTTTGCTGTGCACTGTTTGTTCAGTAACAACTATATATTTTTGCTATGTGTAAGAAGAGGATATATCATGAGAGAGTAGCAAAATTGTTAGTTTTTCTCAGTTTGTGGTTCTGATTTTCTCTTATTTCTGAAGCATATAATATTTTTCCATGGACTATTTATTAATTTTATTTTTTTTACATTGCAATAGCATAGGCACCTTCTCTCTTTCATGCTGTCTGGTGAAGGGCAGGTCTCTGTAAAGTTCTTCTCCTTCCTATTATGCTTCGTATTGTTGATGTTGGAAGGTTTTTGTATTCTCCTGACTGGCAAAGGAAACCTGATTGAATTTGGTCCTTGAATTTGGTGTCTCACTAGGAAAATAGTTTCCTCCAGAAAAAAATATATATGAAAAAAATTGTGAACTTATTTATTGCTTGAAAATGCCATGTTTATAGAAAAGAAATCTAGAATTAAAAAACTCAAAAAAAAAGCTACAGATATGTATATTTGGCTTTTGGAAGTTAATGCCACAAGAATAAATCATCAGTAACTGGTCACTTTGAAAATCTGTTCATAAGCTTGATGATTGAGGTCTGGTTTTCTAAGAGGGTAAAAGGGTATTGACTATTGTCCTCTACAGTAGTTGGAAATAATTTGGGGCACTCTTTTTTTATAGTCATGGCCATATGTGAAACAAGCCCCTCTGCACTCTCACAGTGAGGTGATGTGTTCAACTCTGAACGCTTTCAGCACATTGTCAGTAAAAACATCTCTCTCCTCTGGTGTTTCCTTGTAGCACTGCACATGTTTTGGTTGTAGGTAGTTTCATCAAAAATGTAGCCAGGGCCATGCAACCTGCTGCTGCTACAACCTTCAGAAAAGTTCTCTTCAAACAAACCTGTCTCTGGAGTTTCGTAGGGCGCTGAATTTCCACAGAAGATTTTAGCTGAAGTGAGTGGGGAATGTGCAAGGAAGTGAGAGGACATGTTCAGACTGGAACAGATGCCGAAGCTATTAACACTGGCAAAGCTTTAGGGCTACTGTCAAGTTTTGCTTTGTCATATATTTTGCTTTTGTTTCGAGAAGCTAATGTGTTCTGTCAGCTCTTGGCCTGGCTGGCATTTCGAGCTGTAGCTTTGTTTCTGCAGAGATTTTCCTTAAAATTATCTTTAAGTAAAGGAAATCCATTCTCAAGTATCCCTGCTTTAACACAGGTTTTAGGTTCTTCATTTTGCTAATGATTTTAAAGGTTTCCCAAAAGACTTTGCAGATTTTATGGACTTATGAAGGTTTTAAACTGCTTCATTAATAACTGAAGTTTGTTGTTTTTGGGTTTTTTTTAAAAATCCAGAAAGCTGTAAATTATTTAAGTTAAAGTTTAGGTTGTGGGGTTTTTATACGTATTTTGCTATATGTATTCTTGCTGCGTTTACGTGTGCACATTCAAATAGTGTATAAAACTCAAAAACCTTTGCACTTGGTTTCTTCATATTTGAAGTGATTTATAATCACATATTTAGGAAATGAATTGACATTTAGGGTATATCAAGTCCTTGTGGCCACTCACTTTAGCCATTCTAACACATTGTTTGCATTATTTGGATCAGTTTATGATTTATACTGTACATTGTTTTTCTCTTGCCATAACTCTGATGTCAAGGTTCAGATTTTTCTTCAACTTTGTTTTTTTGGGAAGATTGAGCAGTTAGTGTGTCTTTTTTGATAGTAAAGGATCAGAAAATACTCCAGGCTTTTTCAGAAGTAACATAGTACCTTTTGTGGCAAGACCAACATTGCTGGCAGCCTTGTTACTAAGTCCTAATGAGATGGTAGCACCCAGAGTTCCCAGGCAGGTTAGGTCTGTATGGCACTTGTTCATAGTGTTAATGATTCTTCTTAACAAATATAGTGCCAACTGATAAAGGTGTGAGTTTTAATATGAAAAATACTAGGACAAGGAAAGACTCACTGCAATATGTTTGCAGTTTAAATGCTTTTTTCCTTAAATCCTGTCTGAGAAGAATTAAAATCTGTAGTTGCACATTATCTTTGTCCGCAATCCTTGGAAAGGGATTTGATCTGTGAAGATGAAATAGCAAATTCCATTTTCTATATTTGTTGTTCTAGACACTCTTGTCCTTTCTTTTTCCATTTATTTAAATTTAAAGCTAATGAAACAGGCTGGATTGAGAGGACTGGATCTGATATTTCCACTCTGTGAAAGGTAACTGGGAGGAAGGGATTCTATTTTCTATTAATAAGCCTTGGATTTTTAGCCAGGAGAAGTGGAAAAACGGTTATAATATTTTTTCGGACCGTATGCTCCAGTTTTACTTACTTGTTGAAATGTAAGAAGAAAGGAGTTTTGCTTCAATGGAAATGGTAACAAGTAACAAAACTGAAGGAAATATCTGTTCTCTAATGAACTGAAGAAAATTGTGCCCAGAATTTTCTTTCATGGGTAATAGTTCAGACTAAGGTTTTTTTTTAAAATGTTTGGTGCCTGAACCTTCACAAGCATATTTTTGAGGAACTCATCTTAGTTAAGTCCATGAAAAACCCTACAGATATACGTATTTGAGGTTGGAACATTATATGTGAAGTTCAGTGATGTAAATTGTGTTGTTTCTGTTTTTCATGGGTTAGACTTGAGGGAAAATTTGGCTAATGGTGAGAGGAAAAGACAGAGTACTGTTTGCTTTATGCTTGTAAAGATTTAAGCCAAGAGATAATATTCCTCCTTAGTGGCATGGGTTCAGCTCCACCTGGAATCACATCTTCATTTCTTTGCCAAAAAAGAGATTGATCCAACTGGAAGAAATTCAGAGGAGGGTAACAGAAAATGATCAGAGCTTGAATAGATTTATAAAGAAAGCTTAGAAGGACTGTAAATGTATGGCCTCATAGGTAGCTGTGATTGTAGAAGAGCAAGAAATAAACGACATGCAAATGGAACTCTGAAAGCATTAGGTGAAGTGTCCCAGAGACAGCGATAGAAGCTTATCACTTAAACCTTCTAGTCTGGGTTAGAAAATGTGCAATCTGGAATTCTCCTCCACTGGCAAGGAAGAAGGGCTAGAATCACAAGTCTCTTCCTTCCTTTGCTGTAAAACTCTTCACTTTATGCTTTTAAGATTACCCATAAAACTGCTTCCTAATAGAGAAGTTCCCAGCCTGTGGTTTGTGTATTGTTGGTGGCAACAGGACTGTTTCTGAATAGTACATGATGGCAACACTTGGTCTCTTATGCAAAGGCATTTTTCTAGGCAGCTGAGCCATCAGCTCCATGTGGGCACTTAGTGGTGTTCAAGTCCTGTTCTGCTGGAGTCAATTCTCCTGTGGCATGCACGGGTGGTGGGGGATGTCCCAGCTCAGCCACACATCTGTGCTGCAGGTGGGGCAGGGGGTGAGGACAGCAGAAAGGCAGCACTGAGTCCTTGTGTGCCAGAGGAAGGCACAGATGGAAGTTAGTGCTACAAGTCTTTGTTATGTGATTTTCTGAAGTTGTGGGGTTAGGTGCTAAAGCTTAAAGTTCAGAGAAAGTGCATCTCATCTATAGCAGGTGTTCTGATTTCAACTTGCTACCTGCTGGGTTGATTGGCCTTGTCCTACTAAAGCTCACATCACTGGGAAAATTCTTGGGAACTTAAATCCAGTAGCACTTGCCATAAAAGATGATAATAACTTAAACCATGATTTAAGATGAGACAGTTGGGACTGTTCAACCTGATGAAGAGAAGGTTACATGAAGACCGTATAGCAACTTTCCAGCATCTGAAGGGACCTACAAGGAAGCTGGAGAGACTCTTCATTTCGAACCTTAGTGATAGGACAAGGAGTATAAATTGAAAGAGGGACATTTAGATTAGATACTAGGAATGAATTTTTTACTGTGAGGGTGGTGAGACACTGGAACAGGTTGCCCGGGGAGGTTGTGAGTGCCCCAACACTGACAGTGTTCAAATCCAGGTTGAATAAAGCCTTGAGCAACCTGGCCTAGTGGGAGGTGTCCCTGCCCATGGCACAGAGGGTTGAGAGTAGATGAATTTTAAGGTCCATTCCAACCCCTTAACATTCTGTGATTTGTCGGCAGGCAGTACTACCATCTCCTGTGCACACGCAGGTTCATTGGTGGTTGAGGAGCTCATAGCTGAGTACATGGACTGCATATAATTTAGTGATGGCAAAAAGAGTCACATCGTGCTGTTTGACTCCCTGAATTTCAGTTTAAATTGAAAAAGTTTTCAGGTCTTAAGAAAGGTATTTGTCTTCGGAAGTTTCGTTTGAATTTAGGAAACAAAACCTGTAGAAGTACTGCTGGCACCAGTATCCAAAGCTCTTATGGAAAAGCCTCTAAAGTAATCAGGAGGCCTGGCAAACAAAGAACTTAAATGTTTAGCCATAGGCTCTTGAACTACTTGAACATCTTTCCCTTTGCAAATGTTGGCTTGCTTGTTGCCTCCACCAGCACTTCTGGCAGCTCCTTATTTTGTTTATTTTTATGTTCTCCCTCCTGCCATTTCTTTTTCTCCTCTGAGCCTTCTCCAACTTAGGAAGTTTTCATTTTTTACCAAGTCATCTTGTTGGAAACTGTCAGAGGAAAACTGCAAGTGCCAAAGCAGCAGAGTTGGAAGTGGAAACAAGGTCAACTGTTTTTGATTTTTTTTTTTCTTTTTTAAACACATTTGACTTGCTAGTGTTCCTCTGAGGCAGGATGACTTTAATTTCTGTGAAGCTTTCCTGCACCTTTGTGTATGTTTCTTTTTAAAGAATATTTTAAAATATAAAATAGTCAAAATGTAAAGGCTGTTGTATACACTCTAGCTCCCTGTACTCTGTACACAGAGTAGGAGCAGCTGCATATTAATGCTTCTCTGTGTGCCAGAAATGGGTCTGTATTTTTAGGTAGTTCAGCTTAAGCTTCTCAGGGAAGAGGGGAAAACATGTAAGATCTTTCATCTGTATATTGCTGCTGATTTAGAAGTACGAGAAAGTATGATTCATCTAACTAGGTTAATAATGACAACTTCATGCATTATGTATGTTTACTTTTGTTGCAAATAAAATAGGAGCATAGGGAATACAATAGGCTGATAGTAATGTACGGGTGATGGGACACAGAAGGAATTAATTTGAATAGGCAAACATCTCCCAAACCTTTTAAAAGTTTGTTCAATATTTTTGTCGGCAACATGGACAGTGGATTAGTGCACCCTCAGCAAATTCACTGACA
>NW_008673970.1:17417-35470 GCF_000695815.1 Acanthisitta chloris | reverse complement strand
GTATATATTTATATTTTCATTATGATTTTCCAGTTTGCTCTGCTCCTACATTTCCTCTACTAAAGATTTCATGGAGTTGTAAGGAACATAACTTATTTTTCATGCTTTAGGAAGGTAGTGTCAATTACTGTCTCTGCTATAATTTTCCTTCAGCTGCTTCAGCACACCCAAGGAAAAGGCAAAGATGATTTTGTCCCGGCCCCAGGCAACAGAACATCAAATATTTGCCTAGAAAATGACTTGGGATCCTCAGTCCAAGGACACAGAAGGGACATGTGCTGCTTTGCTCATTATTCTGGCTAAGACCACTGTCCTGCTGTTTTGGCAACCCACACCACCCCCACCCATGAAATGGGGCTGCTACCACATCCTTTGCTGTCCAGCAGCTCCTCAGCAAGGGCAGCACCCAGTCCATTACAGAGCAGACACCAGGGCATCTGCCCACCCTCTCGACAGCTTGGCACTTGAGGGGGAAACTGAGCGTTTCTAGAGAGAAGAATAAGAGAAGCAGTGGAGGGGGGTGGGGATAAAAAAAAAAGAGGCCCTGCTTTTACTTAGAGAGCCTTTTGGTCAGGCTCTCAGACCCTGACACCACACACACTATTGTTTCCAACTGCACGAAGCCATTTCGCTGGGCACCCAGCAAGCTGCGAGAGGTCGTTGTAATTCGTACCAGGGAAGGCTGTTGTGAGCATCACCCTATTATGATACACATTTTCTCTGAATTTAATTTATAGGAAAACATATGCTGCATAAATTCAGGAAATAATCTCCATATGTTCTGTGCTGCAGCCCTCAGCCACTCTGGAGGCTGCAGCACATCCCAGTTAGGCACTGACCACTTTGCTGGCACTATCATAATGTATGTCATGGAGCTAATGTGCTGCTCTTGGATCCCTAGCAGTGCACTCACTGAATCACAGCCTGTGGTCCCCTGCCACTGCCGTGCCCCCAGCTGACAGGCCATCAGTAACTGAGCTGCAGAGCTGCCAGAAGGCCATGAGATGTGCTCCGGGAAACGCTCAGCACAGCACTTGTTGGCTGGGAGCTGCAGCCACGTGTGCTGTGCTGGCCCTGTGCTCTGCGTCCTAGGTGTAATGAATTCCTACCCAGCCCGGGCTCTGCTGGGCTGTCAGAACAAACACTCTGTAATTTAACAACCATCATGGCCCAGGACTTCTCCTCATCTGATGGCAGGCCCTCAAACCCATTTGGAATCTAAAACCGAAATAGCTATGCTGTCTGCCTCCCTTCAGGATTTGAAGCCCACTCATCTCTCTCAACTCGGGTGAGAAACCTATTATATCAGCTGACAGCAATACACTTAGGGGTGAGGAGGAATGTATTTACTCACACAAAATTTGCTCCCGTTTCTTTCCTTTTGTAAGCAGGAAAAGCATTACAATGTACGTTACTGCAAGAAAATGACATTTCTGGCAAATACTTTCAGTGAACACTTCAAAAGCCTCCCTAATTCATATTCTTACAATATCTTTAGAACATATATCCCTATTTATGCCATTAAAAGATAAAACCACACCAGCAAACACACACCCAAACACAAATAAGTGTATGCACACATGCCTACCCAAATCAAAATGCTTCAGGAATACACCGTCATCGTTAGATCAGGTACCATGGTGTGGAAAATGTAAAGATATCACAGCATTTCCCTGTGCTCAGAACACAAAATAAATGGAAATGTTTACATGTAAATACTATTTTGTATTATGATACTGCTGAGAAATCTCACACAGGCCACGGGACCTGCAGTGTCACAGGGCAGTATGTAAATACTGTGAAATAAGAGGCAAAGGAGTTTACGAGCAACAATGAATTTCTGTTGTTTCAAAGACAATGGGACTTCTGCCACCAGCACAGTGGGACCAGTTTTTGTAGCACACATACAGGGAACACCTCACTTAGTTCTCCTCAGTGGCAGGCTGGGAATGCCTCAAGGAACTAACAACACATTATCTTCTCCCATTGCAATTCACACAGGTAGAGGGAACCCATTATCCCAGAAGACTACCTGAGCAAAGCAGGTTAACACTGACTCTATTAATGCTGATGACTTAGTTAATGAAATCCCACAAAGTGGGATGCTTGTGGAAGTAAGATGGTGATGATACCACATGGTTCATGCTCCTGATTTCCCTCTGGCCATCTACTAAACGTAGTGCAGTCAGTGAGGACTCGTTAGAATACCTCATGACAGATATCTAAGAGGTTGGATTTATTATGACAGGGCATTGCTATCAATAGTGATTCACTTTAATTCTTTGCCTCACAATAAATGTCTTATCTGAGGCATAAAGGCATACACTGAAAATGCTCAATTGAAAAACAATTCCATTTATGTCTCCTATTCAAGATATTTTTTAATCCAATTCCTTATTCTCACTTATCAAAGTCATTTGCATGAAAATAAGAACTTGCTCATAAGAGCTCACCTGCTGCCTGTGTTTGGGAGCTGTAAGTCTGCCTGTTGTTGGCTGTTGCAATCATTTCTATAGCAGCAATCGGGGATAACACAAAGGATTAGGATTGCAAGAGGGGCACTACCCACAGCCCACTGAAGTCAATGGAAACTCTTACCTATGACTTAAAAGACTTTTTATGTGGCCTTTAATGCCTGGTGTGCTGAGTATTCACTAATAGCATGTGCTGTAAAAAAGGCTTCTGCTTCCAAGATGCCGGTGCTGCTGAAGGTCCCTTTTTTAAATGGCCTGAATGACATCTTCTTTCAGAATCTTCATTAAAGCTTAAACATCTGTCGTTAAAAGTTTTTCATTCCCACTTCAATTTGCTCTGGGTCTAGATAACTTCATCTTTTGGTCATTTTACCCTGAGAGTTAAAACTTTAGACTGTATAATAAATGGAACATCAAATCAATAGAACCAGACCCAAGAGATTAGGCTTCAACAGACCAAAGGAAAGAAAGAATTACTATAGCCTCTTCCCATTCTTACTACCAGACAGAAGACACATAAAAATGCCATTTTGTACCAAAAGCCACAAAACTCATCAGAAATATTCACAATGAAGGACACTGCTCCTTTCATCTGCCGGGATGTGCTTTCTCTCCTAATTTTCAGTACCTCTTTCTCACTCCTTTTTGATGATTAAAAGCAAATAGGAATGGAATGATAGGATGTGATGATGTGCAAAGGCAGATCTCTATACCCAAAGACTGAGAAGTTTCTTCCAACGCTGTGTTTGCCCACAAATCCTTGCCACTGCACCAGGAGAGGGTTCTGAGTTTTTGATGATGAGTTTGAAACCTGCACTGAAGATCCTGTTTATCAGGGAGATAGAATAACTGTCACTGTACCTAGTCCTTTAAACCCCCATGGGCATCCCCAGTCAGTCCATCAGTGGCACATCAACTGGTGTGGTACCAACATTTACAAGGCACTGAGCAACACTCATCTGTGCTCAGTATCTCAGGAGCATGGGCAGGACAGGAGTGCACCTTGCTCTCTTAGGGAACAAGACCTCAGACTTCCATACTGGTTTGTTGCACTCTCAGAACAGTTACCTGTGAGGAAACAGCCCTTTGCAAGCAATAAGGAGGTTTTAATTGTGTCTATTAGTTGTGAGCATGAGGCTGTGTCTGGCAGACAGGCATTTCCTGGCAAGGTTAGTTTACTGTCCCATTGCTAGCAACCTGAGGAGGGGATGAACTAAATAAATAACCACATTAGCTTCCAGCCAACCAAATCATAATTACTGACAACCTCAATGGCCTGTGCAAGGAAGAGCAGACCTCTGTCTTCCCTAAAGCCAGATGGCATGAAAAGAGAAGAACAAGAATCAAAAGGATGTTCATGGCTTAAGAAAATAAGATTATAAAGGGAAAAAAAGCACACCAGGCCTTCAAACAATCCCTCTAATTTTGATACCTTTAAAAACTCAAACTGCGGAAATGAGTTAGTGATCTGTACAAATCCATTATCTTTCCCTCTGAGAAGAGAAGCCAAGTGGAACTGAGCTGCTTTACTCAGACACTGGTCTAGTAGCAGCTTCATTTCTCAGCTGGCGAATACAACATATTCCGTGCCAGATGCAACTGCCCTTTCTTCAAGAAGAGTAGCCACATACTTCATAAGGAATTCACAGGGCTATTTGTGGAGTAAGGCACTGCTTGGGAGGAGCATACTAGGGCTCACAGGTACCACCACTGTGAGGGGTACAGCTGATGTTAACCTGCATAGACAAGGGTTGGTATTTCGCCATTTGATATTGGATGCAGAGGCAGAGAAGCTGAAGTGTGCATGTGTGATTTATCACCCACACATGCTTAGCACCAGTGATTGCTGCTCTACACGTGACTTGTTTTGAATGCATAAATTAAAGCCATGGTATAAAACAACCTCTAAAACTGAAGTCCAGTTATGAGTCAAACACATGTTACTTATTTGAAAGAAGCAGCGCACAGACAGAGGATTTTCACAGGCAGTTTCATCTCATTTTCTTTTCCACATCAGAGACCTTGGTTTGCTAGTGTTCACCTTCTGGCCTACCATTTTCAATATCACTTTAATCGATTGAGGTTTATAGATTATGGCCTCATGCAATCTACACAACAAACTATTCCATTCCTTACTTTCTGACATGCCATTCCATCATCTTCTAGCAACACTGACTTCTTTATTGGGTAGGTGTTTATTTTTATATTTAAAGCCATGAAATAAAACAACATTGCATTTATTCAAATATAAAGATTAATGCCATCTCTGATTAAATCTGGATTTATGTTTACATTAGGAAAGCAGATTAGTGTAAAAAAAAAAAACAAAGTAAGTGTTCCTTCATGAACAGTATTAGAAACTCTTGTCACTGTGCCAAACAAAACTGACCTCTAATAAAAACAAAAGTACAGAGGCTCTCTGACTACCACTGAGTGGATCAGTCATCCACAAGAAAACTCGGATACTATTAAAGTTCTAATGAAAGGAATAGCCAGAAGGAATTCCTGAATGTGGGGCATGTTTGTCTGGGTTGCGAAGCACGACCGTTTCCTAGCCTCAGCAGGCTTCTGAGCCTTAAGAACACATGCTCCCCAGTGCTGCCATATGGGAAGAGACAGAGGGTACCAGAGATCCTTTTGGAAAGACAGTTTGGGCAAATCAGTGCACTCAAGTGTTATTCCCTGTCTCTGCCCTGTGTCACTCAGTGTCTGGAGGTGGTTGTCAGACTAAGATGGGCTCTGCTCCTGTGTTTCTGCTCTGCGGTTGCAGATCTGAGACTTCTGTGTGAACATGGCAAATTCCTGTAGTCTGGTGGTGTAGGAGTAGACAGGAAAAAGGGATGGTTTAGGCAAGAGCAAATCCACTGCAAGGGATGCAGACAGGTGCTTTACGCAGACTCTGCAAGATGCTGATGATTTAGGAACACAAATTATGCTAAAATGGGAACTTAGGAAGGGAAAGAAAACTGCAAAGGCAGAAAACTTCGAAAGAAGTGTGAATGATGATAAAGAAACCTGAAAACAGCCTACAGTTGTCACCTAGGCTGCACAAAGTAATCCATATTCAAGCAGCTCCTTTGTGAAAGTTGGATTTTGTTAAGTCTGGGTAATTATTTTCTGCTCAACAAGATGCAGATTCAACTAGACAGAGGCTTTGTAGATGAATGTATGCTGGAAAAGGCAAATAAATATTAGACCACCTACTGTACACATCTCCTGTCTAATGCAGGGCTATTTTAACATTGTATAAGGGACAAAATGGTCCTGACAACATATTCTGTGTTGCTTCTTCCCATGTAGTTATAAAAACACCATCAAACACTGCCCATTCCTCTTTTTAACAAGAGACAACATCACTTAACTAAATGGATATTCCTGAAATTCAACCCTACCCCTTTGCAGATTGGAGTGTTCCCATAGATCTACAATACTTGGGCATTCTGACATGTAGAAGACTGCAAAATATTATGTTTTTCTATAACTCATACATATTTTATGTACTTACATGTACTTAAATTTTAAACTTAAACCAACAATAACAAATTTGCTCTGGCTCCAGATACTTCCTCATCCCCAAACAGATAATACAGTACATCTAATAAAAAGTTAATGATGCATCTGTAGCAATATGTTCGTTCAGTATTAACACTGGACACATTTGTGTCTTACATTGGAAAAGCTGCCTGGAAACTTGAGACACAAAGCAAAACAGCCACAGCAGCAGTAAGGCTGGAGACCCTTTCATCAGGAGCCATGGTGCTGAATATGACCATTGCCTAGAATACAAATCTTATGACATAATAGCAGCAAACAGCAAGAACTGACAGATGCAGTGGGTATCTGCCCTGGGGCTTGCTGATAGCTTTAGTTATTAATCTTGTTTGTCAAACAATAGCATCAATGTCATCCTAACATAACATATTCCAAGAAAACTACCTGCTTTGCTGTCAGTCGCCGCTGCGCTGAAACTAATTTCACACAGCCCACCTAGCAGGCATCATATGGTAATGACTTTTAAACAGAATTGATCTGAGCTGGCCTAAAGCCAGGCTCCTAGAGGTAAAAGGATCCATACACTAAACTGTTCCTAAGTCATGTTGGCAGGATGCTTTAAAAATAAGGAGCAAATAAAAGCCCTTGGCATGTTGAACCTATGTCCTCCCTCCTAGCAAACCCAAAACCCCTCAAAACAAATTGGCAGCCTAGTCATGATAGTAAGGAGACAAAAGGCAGTGAGCCCTGAAATGAGCTGATTTTGTTTGGCTTTTTCTGAAGTGACCTTCATCTGTTTCAGCAATTGTATAACTCTGGACTGTGGCTACTGCTAAATTCCTTTTGTCACTATACTGTTCCACTCTACCCTTCATGTGGGGCCATTTACATAGTTCAGAGCTAAAACTGGGAGGCTAAAAGTGTACAGGCTGCTTAAAACGCATGTAAAACATCCCACTGGTTTGAGCATTTACCAGAAATGAGAAAAACCATAGTAATTCACCTGCTAGGGAGCAGAGTCCCTTCTCACTCTTTCATCCTGTGTCCTCTCTCTTTTTCAGTGACGCACACACCAGAAATCTCAGCACAGGCTTATTGCTCAAACTCAGGCTCTTGCTGCTTTCCCTGCTGGCCTCACACTGCATTTCTCTCCTCACTGTTATTTGTGATTCCTTCATACTTAAATGCCATCTACAAAGTATGCTATTTTCTTTCTTCCATGCCATTAAAGATAATGTCAAATAAGATGAAACTGAAAACCAATCTCTCTGGCATCTTACTGGAAACATGCCCCAGCTCACTACCTTGCTGCTTACCCTTGCCTGCCTTTTTTTTTACAATTTCAGACACACATGGCCACATCCATTTCCCAGACTGTTCAAGTGAAGCTCTTTGACTGCAATTCTGAAAGCCATGTTTCTTAGACCTGTATCATCCCCTCAAATCTTAAAGGTCCATATCCTGCAAATAGTATGGATGCGCTTAACTTTACACATACAAGCAGCTACATTAAAGAAAATGGGAGTAATTGCCTGTTACAGCAGATGCAAATGTGTTTTCAGGATAGAGAAAATGGTATAATTTTGTACTTCTATTTAAAGAACACAGATCCATTTCATCTACTAAACTTCATTCTTTCCAAGAGCTTTAGTGATCATGGTTCTGTTTCACGTCTTCATTCTCTGTCAGTGGGAGTCTCGCTATTTTCTTAAATGCAACCAGAATGTCAAACCAGATGTTTAGTGATTTATTCTGATGTATTATTGGATACTGTGGATGACAAAACAGTGGGCTGAGCACCCTCCTTTCTGCCTATGAAGTCTTCCAAAGCTTTTCAGCATTATTGGTTCTACAATAATTAGCTAATTCCCCTAATTGTGGAGAGGCCATATCAGCCAGAGCAGATGGAAATTGATGATTAAGCTTTATCACAACATTTTTGTAGGCTGCTACCTTTTCTTCTGCCTCTATTTTTCGAAAGCATATTCAACACACTGAATATTTCTTAAAACTCTCAGGGAGAAGATCTTCAAAACAAAATCTGGGCCAGATTTCAACAGCCTCAGCTCAGAAGGTGGTGCTGGATTTTCAAGGTCTTTGATGAACAATCTGGCCATCAGTGTCTCCTCAGCGATCTGCTGGATGCTGAGCTCCACTGAACAACAGTGTCTCTGTTCCCTCCCCTACCTCTTTTAACATTTTTCTCCCTCGCTTTTTACCCAACAGTTGTTCTTTGCTTGTCCTTCGAGGAACTATCATCATTCTGATGAAGAAGTCAGAGGATTTCCAGCCCATATTCAATTCAATCCTTCCCCAAAACCTGAGAATATTTTAGATCTCTTCCCAGACTGCTTCATTTCTCCAAGTAAGTTCCTCAATAGCTTCACTCCTGAAATCTGGTAATCCTGTAATTCAGGTTTTACAATGCCAAATTCAAGTGTTTTATTCCTTTGTCACAGAGGATTTTGCATCATATAAGGAGTGAAAAAAAGAGAAGAAAATAATATTAACCTCCAAAGCAACCAATCCTTCATGTGATACCTTAACCCCCTTAACACACAGTGTGGATGTGGTACAGAAACCACACTTGGAGCTACAGTTGCACTTTGGTGAGACAAAGAGGGTGGAAAAATCTGTTTCCTTACTGCAGCTGTTGACCCTTTTCTTCCAAAAACTCCCTGAGCCATTTCAGGAGTTACTCACCTATATGTACTTAGTTGTCTGATCACTGGCCCAGAGCTATTTAGAGGTGAGCTCTGTTTCTCACACAGATCTCAAGTCAGCAAATAAGAGTACTTGTCAGCTGAGTCATTTCTGCCAGCTTTGCATTAAGTACCATGGCTGGAGGGGATGTAAGGCAGAATTTAGGCCAAGTAGGAGGGCAGAAGCTCAGCATCACTCAACAACAAACTCCCTGTAACCAGGTCAAAAAAGCAGACAGAGTTCAAATAAGAGCATATCATAGCCACATGCAAGAGGACCTGGCTCTCCTCACAGCTTTAGGGTATCTCCACTGGCATGAAGATGTCCTGAGGTGATACTCACACAGCCTGATGAGATGTCCACAGCACAACAAGGAGAAGACAGGCAAGCCAAACTATTCTCAGAACCACACCACACATTCAAAATTGCAACTTGCATCATGTTAACTGCAAATTTGATGGAGAAAAAGTTATGGAGGGAGGAAGAGGAAAGAATGAATATCATGACAAAGCACATCATAAGAAACTACTCAGGACAGGGAGAACAGAAAAGACAGGTATTCAAGAGACCCTCTGGTCTCATTCCCAGACACATTTGCTTTTCCTCATTTTAATGGGTAATCAAAAAATGGCTCCAGAACCACTCCACAGCCCACCTCAGGGTTTCTGTCTGCTCAGAATGATGATGCTGCAAAGGGGCAACACAAAGAGATCACAGAGTGTTCCCTGCAACAATCAGCTTCATTTTCCTATCTGATTGCAATTCCTAAAAACTGAATAATTGCACCTCACCCTTTGAAAAAATTACTAAACTACTCCTACAGGTAGGTCCCACCTCAAACTAATGCTCCAGATCTAAGATCCTCACCGCTCTGAAATTCAGATTCAGGATTTTGTTCAGGCATATTCTAGAGATATGGTTGTGTCAATGATAAAGCTGCAGCGCTGGTTCTTCAAATATGCCTCCCCAAAGACTGAGGGCAACTTGAGGTAAAAAATTCAAGCTCATTTGAAAATTGCAGGGAGATTACAAAGATTTCAAAGCCATGCAAAATTCAGCAGCAAGCACAGCCAAGCTACCACCCAGCAAAGCAACCTTCAAAATATGCTGCATGTTCAAAGGGCTTGTAGGTTTTGCTCGCATTGGACATCTTCCTAAGAGTCTCCAGCAATAGTGGGGAATGGCAGCACTGAAGCACACCAGGAAAGCACACACACAAGGCAAGGTCCCTGCAGCCAAGTCCAGCCTGTAAATTTGGGCAGCTGACATTACAGATGTCTTCTCATTGCCCTGTTGCTAAGAGTGGCTGTTCTGAAAAGACAGATTGAGACAGGTCAGTGGGCACACACAAAACAGTGCTCAGACACCTAGAAATATATCGGGTCAATGAACTGCATCAAGACATTGGGCTGAGTTACTGGTCACCATTTAAGAGATTAAATTGGTGCCGTGTCAATAAACAAACAGTAAAGGAGATGGCAGAAATCCTTATCCCATTCCATCTTTTCCCTTTGCTTCTGTATTTTTCCTCTGTCCCCATTCCAAGCCTCGGTACAAGCCCTGAGGTTTTAAAGCAGCACAGCAGCAAGGACTGCTGGAGGGGATCAATGCTAGGGTCAATTTTCTCTCCATACATGATCACCTGTTCCAGGGAGGAGGGAGAAGGCAGGGTGAAGGCATGAGCAATCACAAACCCACATCAGCCTCCAGGGTGTAAAAGGCTGCAAAGTTTCCTGGTAGCATAAGGCAGAGCCTACAACAAACAATGTTGTGGTATTCCTGCCTGGGAGGCACAAATTCTCTCCATCACCTCCAAAGCTTCCCAGCACCCATCAAAACGATTACATTATAAAAACTGCTGAAAGCAGAGCTTTTCAAGGAGGCCAGTCACGAAGTCACTGCACAACAAAAAAGTAAGTAGGGAGTGTTGTAGAGGTGGGAGCCCTTCTTCCCAGGGTGGCTGCATACTGGCATGTATTAAACATAGTCACAACAATAAGCAATAAATCACAGCCCAGGAGAAGTGCCAGGTGGAATGCACTGGAGGAAATTAAAATATCCTTCTTGATACTGTTCAGTATTGAAAGAAATACAAAGGAGGTCAACTTGACTTATCACCTACATAGCCAGGATGCTAAGGGGAAAAAGGGTTCAAAAATTTGCAGCTGAAAAATTTGCAGTTGAATGATTTCCTGCCAAAAAAAAAAGCTTAGCTTAAAATGTAATAATAATATCACAAACATCCTTTCAAATAAATAAATAAATAAATAAAGGCCTTTCTTGTCATTCCTACACTGTCTTCTATTTGCCCTCCTGTTTTCAAATGCACAGTCCCTTCACAAGACTCATCCATAGGGTGAAGGATCCTTTGCAATGTACACAAATACACTAGCTGGCCAGTACCCAAATTCAGCAAATTCTGGCCTCCCACACTGCATCCCACCATGCTGTCAGGAGACCCTATCTTGGGTACTTTGGTATTACCGAGTGGCTGGCTCATATTGCCTAAAAGGATCATGAAACTAGTCAATGGGGACAAAATTTGAGTCTCCATGTCTTAAAGAACTGGGCTGCTTCCTTATTTCACTGAAGAGTGCCTCCAGAAAGTTTGTTTTGGTAAAAACCAGTTGGTACATAGCTGGTACACAAGCTTCCCAGTAATTTCAGCCAGGACTCAGTGCCATACAATGCATAAAACTGAGGGTACTTTTGGCCACTAGCAGGCAAGGGAACCTCTTTGGGGACAGGTTTTTGTTTTGCTGGGATAAGCATATACAAGCAAGGGACTGCTCTGTGGCCTCCTGGTCCTAAATAGATGGTGCTCCTGTGAGGTACTCTCACCCATCTGATCTCCAGTCACTATTTTTTTCCCTGCTTGCTCCTTTTTAAGGCAACGACAGCAAGCAAACCTCCACAATTTGAGTTTTAATGCAAGGGTCATACAAAATACTTAGGCAGGCTGAAAATGGGACACCACCTATCAATTACCAGAAAGCTGAACTCAAGATTAGGAAAAGAAAGATAAACAAGAACTCGTTTCCCTTGAAACTGGATCATATATATGTATACACACATAAATATTCTCCAACTGAAACTCTGCAGGACAGCCTGAAGAGGACAGCTGTTATGTTCTACCTTTTAAAATCTATGCTTTTAAGGGCTGAAGACAGGATGGCATTTTCCAGCTGTGGTTCTCTTTCTCTTGCTAAACACTTCTATGTCTGTCTGCTTGTATAAGCAACTAAACTTTTACACATTAAACACTTCTATGTCAAACTGCAGTAATGACCAAGTTATATTTTCTGAAAAGGATAATTCAGAGGTTCAGTGAAAATAGAAAGAGCTGTCATGTATATTTAGACATACAGGAATTTAGTACTAGCTGATAGATAAACTCTACTTGTCAAAAATAAAATGATGGTGACATTTTCTGTATCAGTTTTTTGGCAAGAGAACAGGGACATCTTGCAGTAGGCCATGGAGGAGGGAATCCGTTTAGATGTTGCTAACAAAATCCTTCCCCTTGTCTAGCACAGAGGACATCAGTTTCACACAAACCTCTCATCAAGGAAAGCAAGGCAAAAGCACTAGAGGAGAAGGAAAAGTATTTTCGAGAGATGTAAACAAGTAATATCCCACAGCAGACCACACTGCACACTCAGTGAGATTATTTGAGCATCTGTCTCAATCAGTTGGCATCACCCTCTTTCACCTGCTTAAATGCAGGGGGACCATTTAGATGCAAAAGCCTTCTGCACACATTTCTGGGTGGAAAACTGCTCTGGAGCCAGGGCTGACAATTAAAAAAAAAGTAATTTTTCCTACTCTCTTTAAAAGGTACAATCAAGGCACAGAATCTATCCAGGTGTAAGAGATGTCACACATAGTTGAGATGAGCTATTGATTTCCAAAAGCAATAACAAGTTGCCACACAGCCCAGCCCTGCCTCATCATATGTGGGAGAGGAGATCATTCAGATAAGCAAGGATAGGCTGGCTGCAACCCAAATTCAGAAACCATCAGCCATAATGCCAATAAAAACCACCAGCAAAACACATGGACTTAAGAAGAACAACACTGAAATATCAAGTTTAAGAGAAAAAAAAAGTAATAAGTAAATATTGTAAGCCCTTCCTTGGTAAACATACAAATGATTTATAATGAGGACTAATTAGTATTTTTAAAAAAAATATTGCTTATCCTCACTGTTCCTGTCAAGAATGGATCTGTCAGGAGATGCACTTCAACAGTGCTTTTTGTCTCTTAGTGATGAAAAAAAGCCTTCTAAACCAAAAAAACCCAAATCTGACTGGAATATGTTTCCCTGGTGCTTTCTTTTTAACCTGAAGTGGGATATATCAAAGCTGCAAATTTACTTACCCTTCTGTTCTGTACATGGAGCATCTCTCCAGAGGAATTTTTAGTACTCCATTATTTAAGCCCACAAAGAGTGACCTGTCGCTGTGCAGGATTTGGAGGCTCTTGATTGCTTCCTGTTGTCCATCAGGGAGAATCTGCATTTCCTCTAAATAACAACTCCTCAGGCTCCTGTTAGTGGTAGAAAGGGCCTTCAAGATGGTGCCATACTCTAATAGGACAAGAAACAAGGCACAAGTAAATCTTTGAGGCACTAGCTTCATTTCATACCTGCCTAAAGAGTGAAATATTAATGCCATTTTTACAGAGCTGCTTTAAACCTCGTTCTGGGTCACCTGCTGCCCATGATAGAGAGAGAACTCCAGCTACATCATTACAACCCTCAGCAGAAACTGCCTGAGAATGCATTTTAATGGGAACTCAGAAGGATGGGAACCATCTGGAGAGTGAGTACCTGGAAATATTTCCCAGCTGGAGCACTGAGGCAGAAGAGTCTGGTCCTGCTACCAATGAGTTATACAGCAAGGTGACCCAAGATAGAAGGATCATTTCTGGTGCCTTGAGTCTGTATTTCTATTGGTTTATAGAGCAGATTGGTGTGATTTGATGCCATGACAAATGACAACAGATGCAGCAGCCCTGCTGGAAATCTCAGAGGTCTCTGTAGTGACTGCATGGGTCATGGACCTAATTGATCCTCTTCCTGGAAGAAGCCATCCTGCCAGTTGACAAGGGGATGTTATGGCATGAGCAGCGCATACACAGAAACATTGTTTGTGTTTGTGTTCACAGCGCTCTTACCTAAACAATTTAAAGATCTGCTAAACTGTGGGAGATTAATGCTGGGGGAAAGGGGGCAACCACATCATTTTTCATTAAAACCACCAAGAGGTCTGTCAGCCCTGATTGTTACTGAAGCTTAATCTTTTTGTCCTGAAAACTTCTGCATTGACGCCAAAGCTCAACAATTTACAGTGGTGGGGCTGGCTGCCACCTGAAGTTTCTCTTTCACTTAGAAGGGCTTTATGTGTGGAACAAGACAGAAGCCCAAGTTTGAGCTCAGTTTGTCTCAGGGCTGGGTTTGTGTTCAGGGCTGCCTCTGGGCAGACCTGTCTCTACTGAAGCATTTCACTGGTTTAAATGTTTTCACCAGACCTTACTCTTCAATCACCACTAACAGGGATGGAAAGCAAACACAAATAAGGAGGTAAGGTTATGGCAGTAGACCTTTCTGTGCTAATGATACAAGGTAGAAAGTATTCCAGCTTTCAGGCTTTGTAGCTCAGCCTCCTCACCTTAAATATCTAAATGGCAGAACCATGTTGTATTTCCATTTAAGCACAATCTTTTCATCATAATCAATGTCCATTGGGGCTCCCACAGTGGGAATGTTACTAGAACATACTCAAGATGATCACTTTTGAAGTAAGTGGAGGTAAAAGTTAGATAAATTATGACACAGTTCTGAAGGTCCACTCTCCTAAACAGGGGAATGAGGCAATGACTCTGCATTCAGATGTGAGATTAAACTAACACTTATGGAGGCAATCCATCTTATTCTATAGTCAAAGCTTCTGCAGTAGAGGATAACAACATTATGCCCATGAGGCCGGCCATATGCTCTGATTAATCAAACTATTTAATTTAACCTCTATCATTAGTACGAATATGGGCTAAGACAACCATTTATAACACTTTGTCCTTCTTCAGCATCTTGCATTTATCCAAGATATCTGTGCTTTTCAGAAGAGGCAATGTGTCCTGCTAATTAGAGGATGGCAGTAGAAATCAAGAGACTAAATCATATACTTAATTCTACCACTGGCTCGCTATGCTACCACAAAAAAAAAGCACTTGCCTCAGCTTCCCTCTCTGCATTACATTTCAGTGCATGCCCATTCCCGAAAGCACTGGGAGTCATACACCAGTAGGTACATGGAAGTGCAAAGAAAGACATAATTAAAACCCTGGGCAAGACTGGAGGTTAGGCATTATTATTGCTTATTCAGAGATGAGTATGTCACAGCTCAGAGAGGCAGCTTATGGGATGAAACCACAGAGCATTCCAGAGACCTCTGCTCTTCCCCACTGTTATGTATTAGCCTGATTAGTTGAAACATGCTTTTATAAAAGGGAGAGAAATGTTATTGTTGTTTTTAAACACAACATAGATTTATGGTCTGATGACTTGGGACTTCAAGTCCTGCATCCTGCTTTTAATTTACTCAGGCAACATAACTTCCATTCAGTTTTGTGCCAAAATCACACTGAGCAACAACTGCGTAAGGACATCATGACTGGGCTCCCAGGGCCGCAAGGTTTACAAGCAAGTGGAGGAAACAGTTTTAAGCCCTGATGCTCTTACCTGTTCCAATATACATCACATGGTAGAGAGTATCTTTCCCTTGAACGATATCAACAACCAGTTTGGAAAATCGAATGCTGTCCTGAGTCACATAGGGATCTACAGTCACTGGCTGCACGACATCATTCATCAGGAACAGGCGCTGTGCATCCTGCAGGACTCTCTCCGTCAGGTTCTCATTAGGGCTGTCATCATTCAGTGTCCCACACTAAATATGGAAGATTGAAAGTAAAAAAATTCATTTTCTTCCCACTCCATCATGGAAAACTATGTCTTATTGATTTCCAGGGGATGTGGGTCTGTGTGAGGGTCACAGGATCAGGCCCATAGCCTGATCATAGGTCCTTAGCCTGGATTTGGCCTGTAGACTACTCTTTATAAACACTTCTCCCAGCTGGTCCCCTGACTAGCAAAGTGGAGTTTCATTCCCTTGTGATATCCTGCAGCCAGCACACCAGAAGGGCAAAAGGCATTAACAAACCGGGGAGAAACAGAAAGAATTAAAACTAGCTGAAGAAAGATTTAGAGCTAGTAGTGGAGAGAAAGTTTTTGTGGTGATAAATCCTTGAAGCATTTCAAACAATCTTCTGACTCTACCTGGCATCTCAGTCTGTACAATGAACAAAACCTTGAGTTTAAAAACCTGAAAACGGATTGATTTTGCATCAAAGAATGAAACTTGCCACACTGCTTTTCTTTAATGTTCTCCCTTGTGAACAGACCCCCCCAGTTCCATCTGAAGCAAGGCAGGTTAGCCAATACCTCCCCCACCCCAAACACTTCTAGCCTCACAGCGAATGGCAGATCAAGCCATGTCCATCCATCCTCCAGCACCAAGGGGTGCACTGAAATAGAAATTAAATCCCTTGGTCCAGCCAGAATAGGGGGCAAGCAGAGAGCTCATCTTGTGTCTTTTAAACAGCAGTGTGAGTCCTACCAGGTGGGTAGTGCATTTTAAAGTCTGAGTTTCTATTTTACACTAATCTCTAGAATTCAGCATTTTCAAAAGCCCATGCAGGTTTTGTGGTCCATGTCAGTAGCCAGGGCTGGATCTCATTCTTCCCTTCAATGTCATGCATGGTGGGCAGAAGATTTATTACTCCAAAAGAGAGCTGGGTGGCTGATTATTTATCTTGCCCAAGACCATGGAACTCAGTGGTACAACTAGAAATCCTGTCAATTCCCATACTCAGTCCATGAACAACTTCACTTCTCCTTAAGTGAAACCCACGCCTGAGTAATTTCACTAGGGAAAAATCCCACAAATTTCTTTTTCTTCACTTTGGGTCCAGGTGTTTGGGCTTTCCTTGGAAGAAAAGTCAGAATACTGAGACTTAGGATGTTGATTTACAGTACTCCAGCTACAGTGTACAAATTCCCCATGTGCATACTCTTGATACACACCAAGGCAACTCTTTGAGGTATGGTTGCCTTTCCCAAGTGCACCACACAGACCTTCTCTTACTATGTGCTAAAATGAATTGTCAGGAATTTAGCACACATTTACACAATAAATACAGATCCCAATGGTTGGTGTACTAAGCCCTACAATATATTGGAGGTTGTGTGAACTAGGAGAACAAAGTTATACTAATTCTTACCACCTATGAACATGGCCACTTTTTAATCAACTTAAACATCTTCCTGAGTAGACAGACTAAGGAAACATCAGTGGCTTTTTGATGTGTTCTCAGGTGGGTTTTAATGCTTTTTCCTAGTGCAATGGTCTTTTTTTTTTAGTTCATGACTCATACCACATTCTAAAGAGCTGTTAGATCTCTCTCTTCTGCTGTATCCTATACTCCTTTTAGTTCACACTACTGTCTTACTTTGGATGCTTTTCTCCTACCTCACTTTCCTGTCTAGAGCATCACCTAAAAGGAGTCCCAGTGGCAGAAATGTCATTGTTAGTTTTGTTTTCTGTTCTCAGCAAGTCACAGATAAACCTTTTGGTCTATTGGCAGCTCATGTGCTGATGCAGCATCCCTCTGGTTTGGTTTTATTTTGTTTTGTTCTAATTTCCTGATTATCTGCACTGTCCTGATCCTCTGTATCCTTCAGTATTTCTCCTTTCTCTCTGCAGAAAAAAAAAATCTGGCATGCTTCCTTCGTCTTCCTTTGTGAACACTGAGGCAAAAAAATTAATTTAATTTTTTTGCAGTATCTGCCTCTTCTGTCACTAAATTACCCTTGTCATCTCCTAAAAGCCCCTCACTGACCTCTTGTTCCTTCTGTACTCAAAAACCATCTTAATCTCTTCTTGCAATCTTCCTTTTGTCTGCCACATACCTCCTTTTCCTTTCCTTATTTTCCTCTGACCCTTTTCTTTCATCTTGTCGCTGCAATCTTTACACTCCACATTTTATCTAATACTTTTCACTACATGGAAATGCTTTCCAAGGTCCTTTTCTATTTCTTCTGGGTTATCCCAGCAAGGGACAGAAAGTCCTCGATTCTCAGTTAGCTTCAATATTCTCTTTAAACTAAGACGCAAAACAACAACAACAAAAATCCTGGCCATGCCTGGCATGATTGGGCCTTTGGAGAAGTTTTTTTCTTGGGTTTGAGTGCACCAAGCTGAGGGAGTGATTGAGAGCCCAAACCTGTCCCACCTTGTATGGGCAGAAGCCCTCAGTCATGAA
>NW_008673970.1:0-17390 GCF_000695815.1 Acanthisitta chloris | reverse complement strand
AAGACAAGCCTGTCCCTGCCTGCAGCAGGGACCTGCCTCCCATCTGCTCTTGCTGTGATTTCAGGCGACTGCAGAGTTCTTTTTGGAAGGTCCCTGACACCACCAGCTTGAAGGCAGATGGCACTTGCAGGCAGTCTCAGCACCTTCGCCATAATAAAGGAGAGCCAGATGCATATAATCCGGCTGAAAGGATTTACTATGGGAAGCAAGGACAGGAAGACAAGTCCATCCTCCCTAGGACTGCCCAGGTGGGAAGGACTGACCTGTAAAATGGGCTCATGCTTCAGAAGATTGAGGCTTGCTGTGGCTGTCGCACACTGACTCAGCACCACACTGAGTGGATCTGGGCATAAAGCGACTGAAGTTGTTTTATAACTTTCAAATTTACTTTAACTGATAATCCTGAGAAGCTGCTCATTCATAAAACCAAAGGGGTTTAAGCTGAGAAGGAACCCCTGTGACAATCCCCATGTGTCCTCTTCCACCAGTTACTGCAGCAACATGTTCATGACTTCTGGCTGAGCTACCATGATTTGAAAGTCATCCATCTTGCACTGAAGCACAGGTAGCCTTAGGGGCCCAATCAAGTGATGGAAAATTCATCATATCCTTACAAAGTCACAGTGGTTAATTACCTTTCTTGTTTAAAAAATAGAGGTTGTCTCCATTCTAGTTTGACTTTGTCCAGCTTCAGCTCTCAAACCTTTCTGGTTCTGGGGACATGTCTCTATGTCCCCTAGTGAGAATCACTTTCTCAGAGTATATGTGTCAGTGGTAAGTGTAACAGAGATTTAAATTATTCATTATGATAAAAAAATCAGAACATTCTTATTATCAGTAAAACCATTCATTTTTTTTGTCATGGATCCTGTAGTCTCAAGAACGTGTGATGAGTTCCACAGACTGAAACACTCATAAATGTGGAGAAATGCAATTTATCTGTACCGTGGGTCTACCTGGAAAAATGAGCCCTACACAAATCAACCCACTGGAGTGACAGAACATAAAAGGGACTGCAGTAAACTGAAGGGCAATAGCAGTACCTGGAAATTAGGGATGGGGTTTAACGTTGGCAGCCAGGCTGATCTTGGGTTTTCTTGGTAACGGAAAGGGCCATTAAATGCCTGAGTAATGGCACTCAGATTGAAGGCACACACTGCTGAGGCAGCTATGCTGTTTCTGGAAAAGGGAAGGAAAAAGATCAATTTAATCATTAGAACATTGACATTTTCATCATAACAGACACCAGACTCCACTCCAAAAAAATCCATGTAAATTGCTAGGTAGATGTACCATGATACCAGGCTCACAGTAAAAATAAATAAATAAATAAGCAAACAAACTGTAAAATGCAGATGACTTGCATGACAATTTCAGTTTGGTTTTAAAATGGCAGTGATTTAAGGGCCATGGAAGCAGTTCTGACAAGAAAGGTGAATACAGTTTAATTTGCATGGATTATTTGTGTCTGGTTATATGTTTGTTTTGGTTTTTTTAAACCGCCCATCTATCATTATTGATTACAAACAATGTAATTTTTAATCCCTTTGTCTTTCTCAAGGTGAAATTCTGTTCCTACAGGTTCCTGAATTCTTCAGCTACAAAATATATCACCTAATTTTATGTTCATGTATGCAAAAAAAGGTCTGGCTAATTCACGCAAGCCTCTGTTTGCAATGACCACAGTTCACTTCTTCCTGCTCCCAGATGGGAACAGCATCTGTCCAGGGCAGACTGTTCATCACACACACACACACACCATCCAGGGGAGGCACAGCTAGGGAAATGCTGCTGTAGGAAGGACTCTTTGGAAGGAAATTTGTTTTAGGGATGCTCTGCAGTCCAGTCAGACTTGGACATAGATCAGTTGGCCTCTGCTGTTCCATTTCAGCCCTGGAGGACCCATTTCTACAAGGTGCTGAGCCAGCTCAGCTCCTTTTGCCTCAAGAGGGTTGGAGGACTCTTCCTATATGGTAAGGGCACCTCAAGGAAACTGGCCCAGAGACATTTGCTAAGTGGCAACTGGAAATTCAAACCTGCTCCCATTTCTGCCCTTCCCACCTGCCTTTTTTTCCCCTTCTTCTTTAAAGAAAAACTACAAACTTTCTACATTTAGAGAGAACTGTATCAGAATAAAACTAAAAATAGGGCTAGCACAAGAGACTGACTTGTCATGGTGCCTTTTAAATAACCCAAGCCCTGCTATATGTATCTTTCTGTTAATTAAAGCAATTTGAATTCTCTGAAAAGAACATTTTCCTTTTTTTTTTACTAAACCAATAATTACACTCTCCTGCATACAAAAAAAAAGCTTTTCTCCACAATCCTGGGCTGGGAAGCAGAAGAACAGATTCTTTCACAGCATATTTCTTCTGAGCAATGCAACATCAGGAAGAACTTCCTGCTTTGCTTTCCTATTCTCCTCTCTGCCCCTGCCCCTTCCATCCCTGGAGTGATGGAGTAGCTCACTTTGAACATGTCAAAGCAGTGCTGGGCAAACCCTTCTCCACTTTTGTCTGAACACCACTGCCGCAGTGTATGCTCACAGACAGCAGCTCTTAAGACAAAGCTAATGATGGATGACAAGTAAATGCCTTGAGGCACACACATTAAAAAAAAAAAAGAGATGAGAAAGCAAATGAAAAAGGAAAAGAAAGAATAAAATCCCACTAGTCTAACAAAAATACTTTGGTAAAAAAAAGCATATTTTTCGGACCCTGCTCTGGGCTCCATAGTTTAGCCCTTTGCCTTTGCTGGAAAGGAGAAAGGAAAGAGGTTTTCCATTAAATCTGTGGACCATTTTCCTTTCTGTCAGTGGCCTGGCATATTTCCCACCCCTCCTTGTGAAAGGTTCGATCCCAGTCTCAAGCCAGTGACATCAACTGATGCAGCTGGCTGCTGTGTTCTCCTGGTGTGAAGTACAACCTCCTTAACTCCCACCTCCTACGCCCCATGATTAACTAGGTGTTTTAGAGAATGGGTTAAGTTCAAGGAGGTTTTAACATTGACTCTGTTACCTCCCAGAAAAATTTTAATAAAAACATCTTAAATATTTCAGCAGCAGCTTCCCCCAAAAGCTCTTTCTCACTGATTCAGCTGGGTATAATGTAACATGAAGCAATAAATCTATATGTGGGTGTTACCACAACCACTATTTCCCCTTTGTTATAAGATGACCCTAAATTCATTAAGCATGAAACTTCCAAAATAAAATTACCTGTAAACAAACAAAAAAAAAATCATAATTTTGTGATGCACTGGTATTTTATTGTAAAGAAACCCAGACTGGTGCATACATTAACTCTCTTTGGTATGCAGAGCTCATACAGCATGATTTAAGTCCCAGTGGAAGTTAAAAGAATAATTACCATTATTTCTCTAGTCAGATGACAAATTGGAAAATTTTTTTCTTTGAACTCTCAAACGAACACCATATTGTAGGCTCAAAACACTATTTGATCTAACTTCAGTTACTATCAATAACTAATTTCTTCAATTACACAAATGTTACATATTATATTGTCTTCAGAAGATCCAAGAGAGAACATACATCCCCAATGTATGACGAGTGACTTAAGTGTACCCAAAGCAGACAAGTAATACTCATCACATCTCATGTTAAGCCTGGGAAACAGACACAGCAGAAGAGAACTCTCCCAACCAGAGCTAGTCTATGTCTCACTCCTCATAGTCCGAAAACTTCACCAATTTGGTAAACATAATACAGTTCTTAACATTTTTCTCCTTTCTAACTTCTGTTCTTGGCTGGGTGAATGGACAAATGGAAAGATAAAACTTTATTGCTGTGGCCATAGAACCTTCTTCAATTGCAAAAAAAAATAATTTAAAAACAAATGGTCAGCTCATGTGCCCAAAGCAGTAGCCAGGTTTCCTGTTAGTGTTCAAGATGTTTGGCTAACACCCTCTAAATGGTTTTAGAAAATGACTCATGCACCTTTCAGTCTGAGGACAGATCTTCCCCAAAGTCCACAGTCAAGGTGCAGTGCTCCATCATGTTTATTTTTTTTAGTTGCTTCTCCACTGGCTCACTTTTGACTGATGTTGACAAAGGTGGAGCAGAAACAAAACATGGAAGATGGACGAGGGTGACCAAACACTTAACCTATTTCTTGGAACTTAGAGAGTGGAAATAACATCTGGGAACTTAGAGAGTAGAAATAACACCTGGGCTCTGTTGACTCACAGTGAAACTCCCAACAGTGCTTTAGCTCAAGAAGTTGGGGCTGATGCTTTGTGATTTCAAGGCCTGAAGTTCAAGCCCTGCCACACCAGCAGGTGACACATTAAAATAGGAAGGCTTGTACATCAGCAGGGCTTCACTTCCTTGATTTGCTGTGGGCTTCTTGGGAACAGACCCTTACTCATATTGCACAGTACACCATTGCACATAAAAACCCCAAAGAAGTTGGCTACCCAGCATGAGGAAGGCACTTTGAGCTTTTGCCATGTGGAGTAACTACTCAGATTTTCACTCTCTAGTTTACACATCAGGATAACACCCCCCTGGAGAACATGTATTATTGAAACTCAATACCATGCAGACTGGTTATAGCTTGAAACTTATCATCCTAGCCTGGGGCAGCAGAGAAAAAGTTATTTGAGTTTTCCTGACTTAAAAATGTGTGTTATGAGTTTTTTAATATATTTTTTAATTAACTTCTCTTCTACTTTCTGCTTTCACAGCTACACTAAATCATTCCAATTACAAGGTTTTTCGATATCAAGCCAAGAAGAGGTGATTATGAAGTATCAGAAATCATGCCTTCCCCTCAGAGTTCTAACACTGCTTTTGATTTGTGGACCTGAAACAGTCTGTAGTGGAGATACAGTCCCCCCTGGAAATGTCAAACACCTCGTGGCCAGCATGAACTTGCCCTTATAGCATTGTTCAACAGCAATATATGTTGATTTCAATGTAGTGATCCCATCTGCCTCATTCTTCTTCCAGTGTTCTTTCCCAAGTGTATGTACTTGTCCATCTCATGGGCCAGCTCCGACATTCACACAATTGTGTCAGATTGTCCAGGCAGTTAGCCTGGCTGGAAATTAATTCTGTTTTTCTGTTGGGTCATTTTTTAGATCAGCTCTCTGAACTGCACAAGTAGCACTGTCATTACAAAAAGTCAGAAGTCTGTCACTGCCCAAGTTTATATAAAATTAAGGTACCCTAGAACTGCACAGTCACCTTTTTACAGACTCTAGCAATCTATGAACCATGGATTTAAAACACTGTCCTAAAGGCTATGTTGCCATGATGGATCACGCAGCCCGATCTATTTCTTCATGTTAACCAAAGGATCTTTCAAAAATGATTGCTCAGACTGTCTAAGAAATCAATATATTGTCAGTCTCAGACTGCTGGGGATAGAAGAAGGGCAGTAAAACCAGTGCAACTTACACATTAGTAGTGAAGACACCATAGATCAGATCTTGCTCAGGAAGGTAGAAGGTGCTTTGCAACTCATTGTAATAGAAAGGGATTTCTCCAGCACGGGAGCAGTTCAGTCTGGCCTTCATGAAAGTTGTCCATGTGTCCTCCAGCAAAAATCTCCCTCCGATATCATTTTTGCAAACCCTTGCTACACGAGAATACACTGTTTTCCCACAGTCGTGTTCCACCGCATTCTCACGGAAGAAGAAGTAGGTGAACAAGCCGATGTCGTAGGCGGCAATAAAGTTAGGCTCTGAAAAACAAACATTTGAAGAGATTTATACAGGTTGGAAATCAATCCATGCTCACTGACTTGCTCAATGCATTGCACTGCCAGCTCCCTTTATGCAGGCTGTCAAAGCTGGGACCACTGGGAGTTTGGAGTTAGCAGAAGACATAAAAACAGTAGATGGGAATAATGATATATGGGGATATAGCTCTAGTACCTTTTTTCAGATCTTGGAAAGACCTCATTGTTTCCCCACTTTATTGGCAAAGCTGCTACTGATTTCAGTGAAAGTAGAGTTCAACACTTTGCATATGCATGACTTCTCTGTACCTATACTCATTTTACAACATAAAAACCTTCCCGTTGGGCTCCTTCACCTATTCACTTCTGAAGTGCACCTTATGATGTGTTAAATATGCTGAGTGCATCCGCCCAATTCCCCAGGCTGCTGCACTGAAACGTTCAACCTAGTCTCACATCTGGCTTTTATCATGAAACCTTTCCAGTTTCTAGGCACAAAAGACTATCTTATGTCCATAAAATAAAACCATGCCACAGACTGACAGTAGTGAAACAAGGTCTCCTTAATTCTTTTTTTCTCCTAGAATTATTGTTATTATTTTCACAAGAATTGAAAAGAACTTGGAATTGCTTTGGTAGTGAATATTTTAATTGGGTATTTAACAAAGCTTTAAAGTGTATAGTCTTTTATCCTAACAGTTTCTTTGGCAAAGGGAAAAGATTGGCCAATGACTAATATTTGACCAAACAAACAAAAAAAACCAAAACCAAAACCCTGTTGGTTATACAGGGTGCTTTTAAAATGTTCATTTCTCAGCAAAGCTCAAAGGAAGAAAGAAAAAGGGAAGTACAGAATTCCTTTAATGCTGCATCCCAGGAGTGAAAGGAAAACAGAGTTGTGGTGGAGGGGAAGGCAGGCTGCTGCTACTGCAAGGCAGGTTTGGGAGACACAGTGGTACAGAGGGAGGGCACTGCAAAGCATCTCTAGTCAAACTTTCTCCTTCAAACAAAACATGCACCTTGAAGGGACCACTGCGATCACCGACCTGACCTTCCGTCTAACACGAACCAGAGAATTTCACCCTGTAATTCCATTATCGGATCCTGCAACTAACAGGTGAATTAGACCTCATCTTTCAAGGGAGATCTGATCTCACTGGACAATGTCACATGGCTTCACATCCCTCACTTTCCTCAGTGACTTGTTCAAATGACTGAAGACTGACCCAGCTGCAACCTGCACTTCTTTTCCCATTTGACATTATCAGGTTTCAGCTTCCAATCACAGGTTCTTGTCACGACTTGTCTGCTAGATTAAAGAACTTTATCCTGCTTGAAATCTTCTCTTGATGTAAGTACTTCCATATCATGAACAAAACACCTTTTATCGCCTTTTCAGAAAGATAAATAAATTGAGCTCCTTAAGTCTCTCACTGTGAGGCAAGCTTTCCAAGCTTCAAATCACTGCATGGTTCTTCTCTGAATCACCTTCAAGTTTTCTGTTTCTTGTTGAAAAGTGGCCAGAACAGAATGAAATTACTCCAATGTCACCAATGCTGTTATCCAAGAGTCCAAGAGTCACATTAGTTTTTCCAGTCACATACTAGAACCTGAGTTACTGTTTGTCTTTCTTAAACTCCCCTGTTCCAATGCGGCTTCCTTCTGGATCTTTCATTCGTGTGCAGACAAGAGGAATGTATTCCTAATGAATGTACAGGGGCTGTAATGTTTCTTGGTCCTAATTCACAGTCTTGCCTCAAGACATCTTTTTCTAAAACTGTGGATCTCCATACTGAGTTCAGTATGCCTGCAGAAGCCTAGTTCAGTCTCACTAAGCTACATAGAGTGCACACTCCCACTGCTCTTATCTTTAATTGAAAGGTCCTGAAACCCAACAGAAAGATTCTGAATAACTTCTCAACTTACCTGGGTAAAAGGAGAGAGGGGGAATTTGGGGTCTCCATCACTACAGTCTGCTCAGACAAGAAGTGCTTTTCCCCAGTCAGAAAGTGTGGACTCAGTGCAGGGATTACTGGTTGAAATTCTACAGCTTGCTTGAGGCAGGGTATTATCACATTGGGGAAAGAGCTGCTTTTAATAGCTATAAATCCACAACAGCATGGATTCACATGGAACATAACGTGAAATTTCTCTTTTTTGGACTGATCTTGCACCGAAACCAACCATCTTCAGCTGAGTCAGTGGAAGTAGAGAATTCTTATTACTCTGCAGAACTGGGTCAACAGTATGATGCTTTAAGTTGGTTTTGATCTTCAAATCTTTCAGTGGATTTCTTACAAAAATGATGCATTTGGTCACCTCATAAAACAGTGACCCATATATATGTTAAATAGCCTATAAGACCCACTTTCTATATTCTACATCAACTTCTCTGAAATACATCCAGGCTCCTTTTAAATGTCTTCTAAGATGCACTGGCTATTGCACCGGAAGCCCTTCCCCATCGCAACTTTGGATCTCAATATGAAAAGAGAGAGAAAGATTTACAAGCCTGTCAAGCTGACTTTAATACATCTCTTGCTCAGATGTGACCCACATGACTTTACCATTGAGCCATTTGGAGTTGTATTGTGCTGTCCTAAGTGGGGGAACATTTCCAAGGCTGCGGTAAATAGCAGGATCCCGTCCAGAAAAATCAATCACAGTTGCAGCATAGAGTTCTCCTCGTGATGTAATCACAGCTGTCGAGTTATGCCGAGGGTCATATGGGCACCGAGCCACTCCATTAATTCTGTCAATGATTTTGCTGAGATTTCCTACCTGTATTTAAAAGGAGAGAGAATTTAAAGAGCATCTGGCTTTCTTATTGGTGTAGAGGATTCAGTTTGCCCATGAGTACCCATGAGCAAAGCCTTGATTTTAAAAAAACAGGTAGCCATGGGAATGCAATGTCAGTGATGACTAAAAATTGATCTTTACATCCAACGCTTGCCAGTGTAAGAAGTTGTGTCTGAGCCTCACTGATCCTACTACTTTGTACAAAGGGTAATTCCCCAGCCTACAGGCCTCAACCCACTCGGTGTAATCAGGTGCTCCTGCTGCTCTCACATGTTTCTAATCTTCCATAGACACCTCCCAAATACATACTGGCATTAAAAAACAGAAAAATAAACATTGCTCTGGACCTGCTCCTGTCTCCCTTGAAGTCAAAGGGAGTTTTGCCATTTATTTTAAAGAAACCTATAAGTATTCAGCTCAGGAGGTACTCACAGCTAAGCTTTTCTATATTCCCCATTTTCAGCACCTGAAGGTTTACCTGAGCAGCATTTTGTCCAGATCCAACTCACCCATAACACAAGCTTTTTGCTCCCCAACTGCAGATACACTCATTGCCCCAAAGGGCCCCAAGGGACCCAAAGAAGAAAACCAAAATAATTTCAGGTCAGCTACATTTAGAACATATTCTCTGTAGCCATGAAGCCCTGCCAAATGACTGCCCTTCCCCAGAGCATGTATCCAGCCCTCTCCAACACTGTAAAAGAGGCAAAACAGACCTGTCGACTGGAACACACTGGAGAAAAGGCATTGGTACCACAGGTAAAAACCTTCTTGCCATAAACAATCAGCACTCGGACATAGTTCTGGCACTCTTCCTATAGGGACAAAAGACAGACAAAGGATTTTTGAAAAGGAGATTGTGGGATCATTTATTACATTAAAAGAAATATTGCATCTGGAATACAACTTCCTTAGCTTTAACTTGGGCTGAGGTTTGTTGCATCAAGCAGTGCACAGCTGCAGGGAGCTAGTGGTCCAAGTGAGCAAGCCCAATTTGCTGTTTTTTTCTCTAATCAAGCCCTGCACAGTCCCTGGATAGGATGTTATCCATCAGGTTGACTCTGCTATAGCTACACAAGTGCCTCTTTCTGTGCTCTGCTTATACTGGAGTAGAAATGCTCCCTCTTTCCATGATGATACTTCTGACCTATTTTCCCAGTAATGCTGCAGCTTTGAAAACATTACCCAGACACAAACTCCAGTAAAGGACAGCAGGTCTGTCTGCACTATAATTCAAAACAATGCCAGCAGGAAAACAGCAGGAACTTCTCTTTAATAGACCAGGCTGGTCAGGAGAATTTCGTGCTTGAAGAGGCTGTTCCTTCCTGCCTCCCAGAGGATTGTGTGCTCACGAGTTTCCATGGTAGAAGGAGTTTCTCTTTCAGGTCAGGCCAATGAGAAATAGCAAATTCCCTCTTCTCAGTTGTGTGACCAATTGCCAGTCCCAAAAGATGTGGGGCTTCTGTCATCCCACACTGGGGTATGGGTGGCTGCACAAGGTTGCAGTTGGCTTTTTCAGAAAATTGCCTTCATGTCGTTGGACAGAGCCACAGTCTCTCTTCTTCCCCACAGCCTCACATCCAGAGACCTGTGGACTGCAGACTGGGCTAACTGAGCATCACCCAGAATTGAGCAGCAGGGGAGGAAGAAGCCACATGAGGCAGGAACTTTCTAACAGTACACACAGGGAAAGGGAGGTGCAAGAGTGGTGTGCAACTCCCACAGGCAGTGCAAGAGGCTTGAGAGCTGCCTGCCCCAAGGATCATCCAAACAGTCCTGATGAGAGATGTGCAGTGAGCCTGGCTCCAGCCTGTGCTGGGCTCTGGGGCCACCTCAGAGGAAAGGATATGTGCAATAGCTAATGACTGGCACCCATTGGGCTCCACGTGAAGAAAGTCTATTCTATTGTACCGTAAACAGAAAAAGAAACTTGCTAAAAAATAGCAACCTCAGCTAGGTTATCCTGGCTGTTTTGCTTTCCTCCCTCCAACAGATCATTTGCCATGAAGCTGAGCCTAGAGCTGCAAACACCACTTCTCCTTCTGTAAGCAGCAATCACTCCCCAAGCTTTTCTGTCTCACAGCACTCCACACTGTTGATCATTTCCCTAAAGACTTCATTTGCAAGATTCAGCAGTGTAAAAACACCCCCTATCATCTGGAAAGGAAGGGGTTTGCTTAGCTGGATTACATGCTATCTTCTTTCATTTACTGTATGGAAATTGACTTGTTGAAGGATAGAATTTAGCAGAAACCCACTAGCATTACCCACAGACAGCGACTGCATGCGGTGCTTGCTTTCGAATGGAGAAGATCACAGGGACTGCACTCCAGAGCCAACCCAGGAGCACTCACCCAGCCTAGGCAGAGGCCACAGAGTGCCAAAGAGCAGGTGCTGCCAGTCTTGAGGCTCAGCAGGGGCATAGTGGATCAGATACATAATGCCTGGCACCCAAAACTGAGAGCTTAGATTCATAGCTGGGTCAACTCAGCACTTATTTAAGAAGCAGATCAGTCATGGTGACTGTGTATCAGTCTATCAAACAGAACCTTGAGAAGCACTGTCCCACCTGCTGTGTGTTGAGAATAGAGGTCTCATTGCTTCCTTTAACAAGATGAAGGGATTGCCAGCCTCTCTGCCATCTCCTGTCATTGCTGTATGGTGCTGTGAGCCCTGTCAGTTACTCCTCATCCTAGAGCTGTCTGCATTTCATGACTGGGTTAAGTAATTCCACTTTCTGTAGTGCAGTTATTCAATCCCATGCAATACTAAGACCACTAACTGCAAAGGACTAGAAATTCTTGAGGGAATGCTACTCAAAAGAAGTATTGGGTTGGTCCTCTCCCAACAGTTTCGTTTTCAGACTACGACTGATTTGGCATCAAACCCAGAATACAGCTCTGTACTCAAATTTCACACAATAAGAGTGCACCCATCTGCTTCCCCTCCACTTCCACCCTTCCCTGCTTTGTGAAGCATCTGAGCACAGCTTCTGACCTAAAACAGCTATGACAATATTCGTTGCTGGACCCTTTCCTGGCAAGCTATTTCAAAATATTCCTAAATAAAACCTGCAGAAATCTAAAACCCTAATTTGGAGAATTCTCTCATTTGCACAGATAATCCGTATTACAGATTAACAAAATTCAATTTCTATAAAAAGTTTCCCAGCTGAGAAGATAGCACACAAAAAGAATTTCTCTGCAAGGTCATGTGCTGCATCTACTGGCAGCAATGGATCTGTTGCACACTTTTAATCCAGGTGCAGCAGCCTGGCTTGGTAAGGATGCTGGAAGCTGGCATAATCTTGTGTTATTTTAGCCTAATTATGCAGTTTTATCTGTACCCATTCAGTCCAAAGAAGAAGTCATTTACTGAAACAGAGGAAGAAACTATACTGGGCAAATTTATCTGCTGCTGCCTGAATCTGCACCAGGATATTTAATCTGTGAGTTCAAACACATTTCCAACTGCAACAGTAAAGGGCAGAAGAGTAGAGTCAGTATGGGTGAGGTGTCAGATTGGAAACACTGGACAGCTGAGACTTTTCAGGGAACTATATGCACCAAATCCACTATTTATTTCATTGGCGATTGGTGGATAGTCTCTGTGCTGCTAAAAATGATGCTACTAAGTGTGGGCCATGTCCAGTTGTAGATGTTTGTATGAATTAACTGAGCAGGCATTTTTCCTGGACCTGCCAGGGTAGCAGCACTCCATGCTCCTGGAGGAAAAGCAATAATAATATGACATTTCATACACTTTATACACATAAAGGAATGTTCTGAAATGGACACACATTATCTGCCCTGCTCTCTTAGCTGGGTGAATCAAAACAATGCAGGTAACTAAACTTGCTGTGGTGACACACTGAGTTAGAGGAGATCCTGAAGGACAGACACAAAGGTCTAACTACCAGACCACATCTCTGTAACCTGCCTGGCCCAAAGAGGAATATGGTGCTCATCTCATGTTTCTTATTGCTATACCCACTGCCAGTCATGTCAGCCTATGAAAGCCTCCAACAAAAGCACGGAAGAAACCAAACCACTTAAATACTCCAGCTTGCAGGATTTTTCTCAAGACACTGTCTGGGAGATTTACATTAGATCCTCTTTCTACCCCACTCTCAAAATAAATAGCATGGAACAGCCTCCTCTCTGTGTTCTTTAAACCAGCCTGGATTTGCTCTGAAAAGTCATTCAATACACTGCTCTCTGCAACAATTCATAGCTGAGGCAACCGGTTAGTAAAATGATCTCACAAACCCCTGCAGAAAACAGGAGCTATTTAATGCAGTTTCTTCCATCTGGCTGGAAAACTCTGGTCATGCAGGAGGCAAAACTCAGAAGAACTTTAATATAACCAGGAAATTTGGCAAGTTTGAACCCACCTCTGTCCAGACAAGACAATATTTGGATCCTGCTCTCACATTATGGAGCAGACAGTTAAATCTGTGTATGATCAGTCTGCAAATCTCATCACCAGAAGATATTACTGGGATCAAGAGATTAAGGATTTAAATGAACGGGGAAGACTGCATATTTATATGGTTAATAAGAGTAACACAGTTATATTAGTTGGGATTATTATTAAATATATGGCAGAGTTGATAAAAACCTGTGGCTCACAGCCAGAGCACTAAGCACAGCTCTGATTTTCCTGTGAATTGCAGGTTACCCACATTGGGGTTCTTCCTCCTTCCTCAAAAGTACCTAGTACTGGTCACATTTTTGAGATCAGGTCTTAAACTTAGAAGGTATCACCTTTCTCCAGTCCAGGGACCCTTGTTTTCCTAGAGAGGAAGAGTACTTGACTTCTAATGCTCAACACTACAGGGCACAGGATCTCACAGTACAGAACAGAGCAAACTTCACTGATGGCCCTCCCTCCCACCCCCTCACTTTAAGCCTATCCTCATTTATTTCATTTTTTGGTAACCTTTAGAGTTAGTGTTCATTCACTGTCTGTGAACGCTGCATGTCCATGACTGTGGCCAGGACCAGATCTTTGTCTAGCTCACAGAGATATTAGGCTGCTCTGAGAGCACATTTCAAAGCTGAGGAGTGGTACCCTGTTACTGCCTTCATTCAAGTGGACAGAGCAGCAAATGGAGGGGCTGACCTCCTGCAGCTTCTGTTTGAGGCAAAATTCAAAAAGACAATTTCAGGATGCTGTGAATAACACAGCTGTAGATGCTTCTTAGTTGTTTCTTCTGTCATCTCAACACTGGAGTTCCGAAATGTTATAAACCCTGAATCTCACTGTACAAATGTATTTTGCTTTGAAAGCATAACCATATATACTAATTTTATACTACTACATATATACTACTTTAATGGCCTTCTAGTTTGAATAAACCACTCAAGCTCTGTTGTCAGAGATCTCAATTTTAATTATTTTTTAGGGCTAAAACTAGTTCATCACATAATGGTATATTTTAATCACAGATTAAAACCACAGTTATATGCTGTATGAAAAAAATAGCTGTTGCAAATGGTCTGCCATTCTCAGTAGAGAAACACAAACTCTTAGAGTAGAACCTGGATTTCACAGAACCAGCCAGCAGATCCAAGCTACCTTTTAATTATATTTTAGAGTGTGGCAAATAATTAATTTATCTGTTGCAGCTTATCCCTATTTGTTAGAAAATAATCAAGACCTGACTTGCTCTCAAGCACTGCTATTAGCACATTTTCAGATATCTGTATTTATTTCTTTGGACAAACAATTCTGTTACTCAGTTTAAGCCAAGGCCTTAACCAAGCTGTATTTCGCCACTGAGCGCAGTAGACAGCAAAGAGAAGTGCTAATGATTTTTCTAGCCAAGTTTTCTTAAATAGACTTCTAATCACATTTGAGGGCATTGATATTTTAGCAGAAGTAATAGGAATGTAGGTTCAGATCTCTAGGAATGGTTAGCAAAGGGGGGGAAAGAATAGCTGATGGCCTCCCTGTTATTTCTATTTGCCTGTGGATTTATAGGGTGCCTGTCCTACCTGGATGCCTATTATTCTTAAGTGGTGTGGAGTTTCCCAGTTCCACCAGATAACCAGAGGACACATACTGTGTGTGACACACAGCCACTTGAAGGCCTGAAACAGCTGATTCCTCCATTAGCTCAACAATTTCTAAACCAATCCTATTTACCTGGGCTGAAGTCTTGGGATAGGACTTTCCTGTAACCTTGTGTGAATCCTAAGACCCCACAGCTTCAGAATATCATACAAAAACACCCAGGAAGAAGCTATACTGGCAATGCAGTGGGATGACCTCCAGTTGGATGCCTATTCAGACATTTCTCCCATTTCTCTCTTGCTCCAAAAGTGTTATTAGTGCGTCATCCTCCTCCTGGCTACACAAAGCTCTTAAGGCAGCATGTAAGAGCTGCCATTTTTCACTGTCATTTTCACAAATGTTTTCTCTACACCATTTAAAATGATGGTGTGCTGTTTTTGGAAAATTTACAAATAATTTGGTGCTTAGACAAAAGAAAGACCAAAGTTCTCATGTTAAAAAGCCACAACTTTCCATGTCAGGCAAAATTCCTTAGATGTGGTGGATGTGGACTGTTATGCAGAGAAAAACCAATTACAAGCTAGGAGCTGAGCAACTCCTAATGAAATTAAATACACCTCTTCCCCTTCTGCTCTATCCATCACTCATTTTAACTACAGCCTCTGTGTGATTTCATTTGGAAGACACAAAGAAAAGCAGCATAACTGACTTTGTTCTCTGCACTGTCTCTCAGTAACGTGGATGTTTTCCAGGGGACAATTTTAAGGTGCTGATCATGATAAATTTTATAAATGCCACAAAAATACAAATGATTACTTGTGGAAGCCAGCATGGATCTCCAGAGACATGGCAAGTAAAGCATGCACAATTCTTTGAGGAAACCACAAGTTCTAGTTGATAAAAACAACATCAATGAAAGAGACTTTTTTTGAGGTGTTTGCTTTAATACTGCATGACGTATTGCAGAGAGTTAATTTTAAAATCAGGTTCAGGAACTTATACATTAAGGGATTAAAATCTGATAAATTACTGGGATGAAAAAAGTCCTCAAAGTGAAATCACTCATAAATTTGCTGTTCTAGCAGAGCCCTAGCTGAGGTACCAGCCCAGTATCCACATTTTTCTTAACAAACATTTGTCTATAACCCAAAGATTACAGAAACAGTAATTACCAGTGAGGCCAATGCCTCACTATATATATATATATATAGTGATCTATGCCAGGATGGTTGGAGAGCTGAACCCAACAAACAAAATTCATTTTTGTAAGATATTATGCATTAAAGAAAAAAGAACAAAAGAGCTTTATGTCCAAGCAGGGAGATTACATCCCAAGAGCAGCAACTGTGTAAAGGATTTAGCGGTCACAGTGGCTAGGCAATTCTGCATCATCTCCTATGGCAGAAGAGCTTATGACACTGCCATGTATATGAACAGAGGAAGGTGGAAGGCTGTTTTAATCACACTCAGGCATTAGGGAGATTGACAAGGAAATACAGGTGAAAAATTGGAGTGTGCAGAAAACAGACAAAAAATATTCAAGGGCAGTAGAAAAATGACTTAGACAAAGAGGCTTGGAGAACTCATCTTTTTACTTTATCAAAAAGCCTAAGTACTGAATTGACAAGACCATGTAAGTGCCTCTGTAAAATATAAATTTTGGTAACTAAAGGGCTCTTTAATCTAGCAGAGAAGGGCAAAATGAGACCCAGCCACTAAAAAATGAAGCCAAATCCTAAGAGAAAATAAAGTACATGGTGTTAACAGGGAAGGTGATCTGCCATTAGAACAAGCACAGTCAGCCTATTTTCTTCAGGAGTTCAGTTCAAAACTTTCTGGCTTCTTCCATAAGGTGCAGCAGCCAAATGCAAGTTACTGAGTTCAATTTAGGAACACACAGGTGAAATTCATGGCCTGAGCTACACAAGGTATCAGAAGAAATGGTACCTTCTAGCCTAATATCTGGGATCCAGATTTCTCATCTGCCTTTTCTCTGGACAATAGGTATTCAAATGTGAAGCAACCATCATGCCATAATAATTATACTACTGTGATAAGCATTTTTGTGGCTTTTATTCTCACACTTGTTTTTTTATGGTACAGCTCTGAGTATTTTAAGAAGAGATTTTCTAAGCAGCAGGAAGAATCTGATTTAGATACTCATCAGGCACAAGAATGAAGGGGGGGGGGAAAGGCATTTTAATACATTAGGTGGTTTTGAAAGCCTCACCCTAAAATACATATGTTATTAAATGGGCAAGGAAAATGGACCAGTCATATAACTTATGCAAACTACACTGTGAATTAATGTAAGAGCCAAAGGTCCTGCTTATTTCTAGCCTCTATCACCACATACCTAAGTACCTGACAATCCAGAACACATTTATCATCAAATCATCTGTGCTAGGTAGAAAACTGCCATTAGTCAAGTTCTGACAAAGCAGAGCTGAGGAAAACAGTTCTGCATCTTGTACCACCATTGTACAGCAGAATCAGAAATGGTCACAAAAGTGCTGTCCTCACCTGCTGCATTTACCCAGCCAAGGGCAGAGATGCTGGGTCAGAGCTGGACTTCTTAGCTGGAGAGCACTTAGGCAGCTGCCTAGGCTAAACTCAGTATTTTTGAGCTAATGCTGAGTCATTTCTCTGCAGTGTAACAAGCAATGAATTTGTAGAGTCGCCCTAAGAGGGACTCAGCTGTGGACACACAGGTTGGAGTAGATGTAGACCTGGGAGACCTGTGCTTGCTTAGCTACTGCAGAATCCTTCTGCCTTTGTTTGTAGCTTCCTGTCTTCTTGTCAGACTTTTAGTCAACACCTCTGTTTACCATTAATTGTATGTCAAGAATCTTAGAATCATAGAATCATAGA
>NW_008673969.1:0-1247 GCF_000695815.1 Acanthisitta chloris | reverse complement strand
GGTTTATCCTGCTCCTGTCCTGGCCCAAGTTTGTCCTGCCTCTATCCTGCTCCAGTCCTACTCCATCCTGCTCCTGTCCTGGCCCAGGTTTATCCTGCCCCTATCCTGCTCCAGGTTTATCCTGCTCCTATCCTGAGCCAGGTTTATCCTGCTCCTGTCCTGGCCCAGGTTTATCCTGCCCCTATCCTGCTCCAGGTTTATCCTGCTCCTATCCTGAGCCAGGTTTATCCTGCTCCTGTCCTGGCCCAGGTTTATCCTGCCCCTATCCTGCTCCAGGTTTATCCTGCTCCTATCCTGAGCCAGGTTTATCCTGCTCCTGTCCTGGCCCAGGTTTATCCTGCCCCTATCCTGCTCCAGGTTTATCCTGCTCCTATCCTGCTCCAGGTTTATTCTGCCCCTATTCTGCTCCAGGTTGATCCTGCCTCTATCCTGATCCAGGTTTATTCTGCCTCTATCCTGATCCAGGTTTATCCTGCCCCTATCCTACTCCAGGTTTATCCTGCTCCATCTTCATCCTGCCCCCATCCTGAACCAGGCTTATCCTTCCATAAACACAATCTCCCTTCCTGCTGGAGCTTCTGGATGCTGGAACACCATCCAGAACTCCTCAAGCTTTGCCCCGGGCATACATTTCCCTGAGCCTGACCCACCGGGATGCAGGGAGGGATTAAACCAACCCCTTTCCCTGCCAGCTCAGCCCTGTTTTCCCAGGATTGTAGGGCTGGAAAAGCCTCAGGTGAGGAGCTAAGATCCTCACAGCTCCCGAGCATCCTCAGGACTGTGCCCGATGCTGCTCACAGCCTCTCCCGGCTCTGCTGCCAAGCTGCTTCCCATTATTCTTTGGGAATGCGGCTCTTGTCGGCATATGTGAGGCACATTTTGCCCCGGGGGTGTGAAGGGGGAGGTGAGGAGGGGCTGAGATCGGTGCTGACACTCGTGTCCTGCCTACCGAGTGAGGAATGTGGAGCAGGACAAACTGCAGAAACTCGGATGGTGCTTAGGGCAGAATAAACCTGGAGCAGGATAGGAGCAGGATAAACCTGGAGCAGGATAAACATAGCCCAGGATAGGAGCAGGATAAACCTGGAGCAGGATAAACATAGCCCAGGATAGGAGCAGGATAAACCTGGAGCAGGATAGGGGCAGGATAAACCTGGGCCAGGACAGGAGCAGGATAAACCTGGCTCAGGATAGGAGCAGGATAAACCTGGAGCAGGACAGAGGTAGGATAAACCTGGAGCAGGATA
>NW_008673968.1:0-1427 GCF_000695815.1 Acanthisitta chloris | reverse complement strand
GGGAGAGCTCCAGGCAAAACTCCGTGGAGCACCTGTAGTAGTCCAGGGGGCTGGAGAAGTAGATGGCCAAGGTGAAGGGCTCAGCCTCATAGACCAGTAGCCCCATGCAGCCTTGGAATGGGGAGTTGGAGAACTGGCAGGTGTCAGAGGCTCCAGGGGGTACCACAGGGCTGGGGGGGATGGAGCTGTGGCCTCTGTAGAAGTAGGTCCTGGGGGAGGAAGTAGGGGTAGGATCAGTGAGAGGTGGTGGGACCCGTAGAAGATGATCCCACCAGCATTGGAATGTGGTTGCAGCACTGGGAAATGGTGGTGAGATCAGTGGGAGGTGGTGAGACCCGTAGAAGATGGTTCCACCAGCACTGGGATATTCTGGGACCTTTGGGAAGAGATGCGAGGACTAGGAGATGGAGCGACCCGTGGGAGAATGTCCCACCAGCACTGGGAGGCATTGGGATGACTGGGAGATGGTGATGGGATCAGTGGGACATGGTGGGAGCACTGTGAGGTGGAGCATGAGGAGGTGCTGGAATCTCTGGGAGATGGTGGTAGGACCAGTGGAAGATACTGGGAGCACTGGGAGATGGTGGGACCAGCGGGAGATGGACCAACCCCTGGGAGACGTTCCCACCATAGGATGGTGGGATGAACATACAGATCCTCCCTCACCCCCCACCCCCTCACCTGGGGATCCCCAAGGTGACATCTCGTGTGGTGTTGGTGATCTGGATCCACACCTCACGCTTCAGGAATTCCCACATGCCGGCATGGGATCGGCTGCTCCGTGGGGATGGAACCTGCTCCTTGGGCCTGGGGGCTCCTGGGACCCAGATCCTCCTCTGACCTCTGCTCTCCGTGTCTCTGGGGTCGCCTTGGGTCTGGGGTCTCCTCAGCTCCAGGGGCTTCTTGGTTCCAGAAGCTTCTCCTCAGCTCCGTGGTCTCCTCATCTCCGGAGTCGTCTCCAACCCAGACCTTCCTCGTGTCTCTCTGGGCTCTCCTCAGCCCTGGACTCTCCTCACTCCAGACCCTTATCTGTGCTCTCCAGGGTCTCCTCCCTGCATATCCTGCCCATGAGTGACCTAGGTGCACCCTCACCTTCCTGTTTGCTTTCCTGTTCCCCCAGGCCTCGTGACTTCCAGAATCCAAAACACTCCAAGCTCCACTCCTTCCACCCAGGGGGGTCTGGGGGCATCCCTGAGGTTCTAGGGGTGTCCATGAGAGTCTAGGAGTGTCCATGAGGGTCTTGGGGTCTCCATGAGCTTCTGGGGTGTCCCTGAGGTTCTGGGAGTGTCCCTGGGGGTTTGGGGGTGTCCCTGAATGCCTGGGGGATGTCTACGAGGTTCTAGGAGTGTTCCAGGGGTTCTGGGGGTGTCCACAAGGTGTTCCAATCCGCTCAGGGTGAGATGCTCTGCCCAAATGAAGGTGCAAAC
>NW_008673967.1:0-40136 GCF_000695815.1 Acanthisitta chloris | reverse complement strand
GATGGAACTAGATGATCTTTAAGGTCTTCTGTATTCTGGTTGACTTAGAAGTCCTTAGACAGGATGAAGCCTAAAGCATTGTTTGAATTTCCTTAGGTCCTGCTTATGATCTCTATTAGTCATTAAGCTTTCACTGACATTTTTAACTTTCATTTTCAGCAATCTGTGTTTCTAACAACTGTTATATTCTCACTGCTACAATTTTTCCAATTTTTTTATTCATTTTTCCTATAGTGGAATAAAAGGGCCACAACCTGATCCAGGAGGGCTCAGGAATATTTGCTTTAGTCTGTAAACTTAAAAGGGTGAAGATTTTTTAACTGTAAATGAAAAATTGTGCAATTATGAAATGTTTAGTGTTTTAATTTCTGTGTCTTTAAACATCACCTAAGTAGCCTTCCCATTTTTTAGCTTAAGTTTTTGTGTCACTCGTTTTGCTCATGACTCTCATATGAAAATTGCCCTTTTTAACACACCAAGTCAATATGAGATAAACTTGCTTGTTTTCGTAAAGAATTGCCTCATAAGGCAAGACAAAATCCCTAATCTACTTGCTTCATTTTGGGATTCCAGGAATGCTGAATGCTCTGGAAGTATTTCAAAGGACAGTGTCAGGGAAGCTTCAAGAATATTGAACAATTCTTTAAGGAGCAAGGACACTGCTGACAAGGGCAATGACAGAATCAGAGGGACTCAGAAAATTGCAGCAGCTCCTCTGCATCGTCTCTGTGATCAGTAGAGATTGGCCTGAGAATTTTTCATTAGAAAATTCAGTAGCTGATCTTACCTTCTCTATTTTGCCAACTTTGAACCCAAAATGTTTCTGATGTCACATGTACAATACTGAAATATGTGGAAACACTAGTTCTCCTAGTAAATTCTACAAACACAAATTGTCTAACGAATATAGCAACACAGTTTTATAACACTGACCCTTCAAATATACCCTGCCCTAAAATTTAGAGGCTTAGGCATATTTCATGTCTAAAGCCAAATGAGCTTTGCCATGTGCATATTGACCTCTCTGCACTAATCCATTTCTTGTGATCAGGCAGGATTAAAATTTCACAGAGTTCTACTAAACACCAGTATGAAAAGCAGCTTGCAAGAGGAGAGCTAGTAGGCCTAATTTCAAACCAGCAAGCATTGAGAATAACCCTCTGAGCATCTCTCACCTTGAAAGGCTGCCTAAAATCATAGACTCATTTCAGCAGCTGCAGCTGCAGCAGCGGCAGGAGTGTAGGAAATTGGTTTGCCTCAGGAAAGAGCTTTGTGTTTGGGTTATCCAGTGTCTAATCAGGTGTGAGTTCCCAGAGTTTCTCAGAGCAGGTCTCTCCCAGATCCTCTAGTGTCAGGCATCATAGCTGAGCCAATATTGAAGCTGTTTCTTCACTGGGATCATGAGTTTATAACTCTAATTCAGCTGCTCATTTTCATGGAATTTGTAGGAAGTCAAGTACTGCTGGTCTGACAAATTGGGCTGAAACTCATCAATAGGTTTAAAAATGAGTGACAAGCCTAGAAGATGGATATCGAGAGAGCACAATCCTATTAGCCTTGTTTCCTAAGGAAACTGAGCTAGGAAAAACCCGCGAGAGTCAGCGGAGGAATATCCAAGGTCATCCTAACCTGTTCTGACCCATCAGTTGAAATCATGTTAATCTGCCCAGTATGAAAGGTTAAAAGCTCCTCTGTCAGTTCAATTTGTTATTAGACTATAGAATAGCTAGAGGAAAACACATTTCTGCTGATAACTGTAGCATTTCACTCTGTGGGCATTAGGGAATTTGTGTTTAGAAAAATTGACAGGAAAATTAATGCTTTAGGTTATGCCATGAATGTTTTGTGACATCAAAGAGAAGAGATTCATAAAGGGTATGAAAAAAACTTTGTAAAATAAAATAATAAAGCCAAAAAATGTTCTTTAGTCATCACCAAAGCCAATCTAATGGTACTGATTATTTAAGTGACTGTCTTAGAGACAACCTAGATACAACAGTGGATAATTTGGGCCCCTAAGATACAATTTGAATTTTTTGATTGGGATTCTGATCTTTTTTCTGCTGTGCAATGATTGCTAACATACTGTAGTGTTATGGGAAACAGGGAGTTGCAATCATACCAACAGATTACAATGAGGGTCCCTGACAGCCTTGTCTGCACAGGGAGATTGCTGCCTGATCAGATTGCCTGATCAGACCCTGTACGAGAAACTCATTCCTCAACCTGGGCAGCAAAAATATACATTCAGTATCAACTTTTATTTGTCTTTTTTTTCCTTAATTCAGAGCTGTGGAGCTGGTGCTAACAGGCCAGTTTAGACATGGCTGCAGCATGAATTCACAGAACAATAATCTCATGTCTTTCAGCGGTTTAATCTTCCTTCCTAATGCCAAGGTGGGTTCATGAGCCAGTCTTCTATTTTTTGTAATAATACTAATGACAAACTAATTTCCTTTGATTGAAAATAGTCTTTAATCTCCTATAATACCATGTTATTTGTGGATTTTTGTAACAACAGCAATCAATCAGCACCAAGCTGATTGCAGCCTCTGTTTCAGTTTTACAGTAGCGTTGCAGTAATCTGATGCAAAATCAATGAATTGCACCAAACCTTTTGTAAAATGACCAATCATCTGTCTAAAGATCAAATTCCTGAATCAGAAAGATGTAACTGGCAGTTTTGCCAATGTGTTAGCAGAGGAACGTTCTGTTTGATTCATCGTGTTTCCTTTTTACATGTATTATGGCTGAGCTACAGTCAGACTGAATCAATACTGCCTGGACAAAAGCTCCCAAATCAGGTAACAAAGAGGCAGCAGCTGGACTGAGAGATGGCCTTGTGGCTATGGACAGCAAGGACATGCCAAAGGAAGCAAGTACCATCAGCTTTTAGAACATGCTTATATCTCTCCTTTACTCAACTAAGGAGGGAGGAGGTGTGTTCAGTGTCAGCAGCCTTAGTTCTCCTTTTTTTTCCCCTCCTCCTAGCTTGAAGAAACCCAATATATTGGTTTGTTTGTTTTGCATACATATAAGGTGTTTGACATCATTTGGCTTTTCTTAGCTGAGTTCTTTGTGAACAACTTGTTAGGCCACTTCTTCATCATACCAACTGCACCAGGCTGCTGTTACCTGTCCTTTGGATCCTAATGTGTAGGTGGTTGGGCATATATTGAAGTTTCTTCACCTTCCTACAAGGGATTTTGAGCAAGGGAATGACCTGCCTCTCTCTGCTGGTTTGATCTGGGAGAATGTGTACATGTATCTCCAATCAGATTGATCACTGATACTCTATTTTCATTCTTAAATCCATACAACATTACACAACCCAATTTTAGGAATATATTCAGATAGGGAGAAATATATTGGGTGAGTATTTCAGTCCCTTGAGCCTGACCCGTGAAAACTCATCTGTCTTACACCGTATAATGTACTGATGGCAGTCACAACCCCTTGTTAGAACCAATGAGATCAGTCAGTTCAGATTACTGTAACTTTTAGAAGAATAAAGAAGACTTTTCTATATTCATCTGGAGTTCTTCTGCAGCATTGTGTGTAGTCTAAGCAATCATTCATCCTGCCATTAAACCTCCTTTCCTTTGCTCATTTCATAAGTGATATTCTTTTCGTCATCCTCTGAAGGAGACAGTCATAGTCCTTTCTTCTTCTTTGTGCCATCGAGGTTAGATCAGCCTGTGTCCTAAAAAGCATTTTCAAATCACCTTTCAGTTTGCATTTCTCATCTGTGCACTTTCTCAGGACTGAAACTTCCGGGACCTGTCAGGATTCATTTGCTCATTTCTGCATATATAAGGCAACATCCATCATCAAATTCAGTTTTATCAACTCAGACAAGTCTTGCAAAGTCACCACACAAAATTCCCTCTATACACTGAATTCCCTCCATACACTGATCAAGTTTCATAAAAGTAACAGAGACTGAGGATCAGAGAATCCCCCAGAATCTAGTTGTTGTGTGCATCCTTCTCCAGACTTCATCCAGCTCTTCTTGCCTTCATTCTATTTGTATGCTCATCATCTGGAGGGTGGGAAAAACAGGAATCTGTTTCCAGATTTTCCCCTGGAGAAAAGGGACATTGGCAGAAGCACACATGGATACAGGTTGTTTGGGCTTTCATCATAGGGTCACAAATTTCTGTGCTTATTTTGCTTATTTGCTTCCTCATGGGAGATGAAGAACGTTCTTTACACAGACTGGACTTGACATAATTGTTCAGTAACTACAGGAATGTCCCTGAAAACATCTCTAATACCTTCCAGCTTCTTCTCCTTTCCCTCTTTAAATAATGAGAAAATCTACCTCTTGGATGCCCTGAAACTTGGCTGATGTTCCCAAATTCAGTGGAAGTCAACATAAATATTCCACGATGCTTCTTGGCCTGATTTTTCAAATGTGACTTACTCAGAGTCACTGATTCAAATATGTCAGATTCTAGCTCAGTCGTTACTCCTCAACAAACCTTTAAGTCAACACTGGAAAGGAAATGATTTCATTATTACTGTATGATATGAATAACATTGACCCTTGTAACTGCCACAAATGCAGCACAAGAATATTTAGTAAACAATTATGCTTCATTTCAGGCTTATTGATACTTCTAAAATCTTCAATTAGCAATGACCCAGTGCCATTCTCTTTTGTTATTGAAATGTTTTCAAACTGCTTCGCACTTTTCTGCATTTGCTCTTTTCATCATTTTTTTTGGAAGTTTTTACTTCTTATTGTCCTTTCTTTATTTTTCCATTTACTCTAGCTGCTTTCAATTTCCCTCCAAGTGGATACTGTGTTCTTAATATTTGTTGTTTTCCTTCTCAACTGTGAGACATTTAGGTACAAAAATGTTGTTAAACACTCCCCAGATCCTCTTTTCCTCCAGATCCTCATTCCTCCAGAAACTGAATGAGCTCTAATTTTTTGCAGCCTTGTGTGATAAGCCTGAGTAAAGCACAAAATATGCATAGTATGTATTGACACTTATTAAGACAATGAATAATGCATATTAACATACGGTTTGGATATTGTTTTGTTTGGGATGTATGAATGTAATCAAGTCATGTCCTCTGACAGACAACCAGTGCTGTTGGGCTCTTCTCCCATGTGATAGGACAAGAGGAAATGGCCTCAAGTTGTGCCAGGGGAGGTTTAGGTTGGATATGAGGAAAAATTTATTCAGGGAAAGGGCCATAAAAGATTGGAACAGATTTCCCAGGGAAGTGGTGGAGTCACGATCCCTGGAACTGTTAAAAACCACGTGGATCTGGCACTTGAGGACATGGTTTAGTGGTGAACATGATGATGGGGATGGGGTGATGGTTAGACTTGATCTTAAAGGTCTTTTCCAAACTTAACAATTCTACGATTCTACGATTCACTACCTGCTCAGCAGTCACCAAGATTTTGTGTTTTTATGGAAAACAAGGTTTCTAAGCCCATTGCTTGATTAGCTGGCTTGTAAGGAAGAAGCAAAGCTAAAATTAGATCTCTCTTTTCCTTTCTCTTTCAAAATCTATTAGCTCATGCTACTTAATTACAGGTCAGACACACACAAACAAAGCTTTGACAAGCAGATTAGTGCAGCTATGCATGTTGGTTTAGTTTGCCCTATTGCCATTGGACTGTTGTGAGAACACACACAAAGGTTGCCAGAAAGGTGCTCTCCTACCCAAACTATTCTATGATTCTATCATAAGTATTTTACTAAATTAAGCAGCAGTTTACAGTTGTTTTCTTTTCATGTCTTCAGACTTCTGTGGGCAGAGGAGTGGGATTATTTTTTTCTTTCACTTTCATGATCTGGAAGCGTAGATATGTGGTTTTTCCACCTCCAAGTAGTAGATTTGTTTCAGTTTTCATCAGATTATATTTTATTATATACAGGTGTCATTCCTATGAAACCTGTTCCAATGATAAGTGGCATTCCAGTCATCCATATATACTAACCATACACTGATGATATAGATTGACCTAAGCCTTCTTTCTCAAGATGCCCAGATTTTATTTAGGAAGATATTTTGCTTTAGATAGAAACAGCAAAGAGATGAACTCAAACACAGTGTCTTCCATTGTCACTGAAGTGGTGCAAAACAACCCACAAGTAATTCAGAAAGTTTATGAGCAGCTTTTGCTTAAAAAAGAACTACTGAACATTGCTTCTGTTTTGACTGGCAGTGAATGCTGAAGAGAGGAAAGATCTCACTACCAGCCCCTGGAACAAGTAAAGCAAATGTTATTCAAATTTCAAGGATGATATTCATGCAATCTATAATGGGTGCCTAATGTGGTTATCATGGCATTAAAATAGACTTTTTTTTCCCCTTTTAGACAGACTTTCTGTAGGTTTTGTAAAGTCAGGAAAAATAAAAGACATACTATCTGCCACCTTCCTTCACCACAGAATTTAATGACTGCTGTTTTCCTTGTTAAATGGTGCTTACACCAAGTCAAGGACTTCTCAGTTTCCCATGCTCTGCCAGTGAGGAGAGGCACAGGAATCCAGGAGGGGTCACAGCCAGGACAGCTGACCCAAACTGGCCAAAGGGATATTCCATACCACAGAGTATCATTCCCGGTACATAAACTGGGAGAGTTGACTGGGAATCACCAGTCAGTGCTCAGGGCTGGGCTGGGCATTGGTCAGAGGGTGAGGAGCAACTGGATTGTGCATCACTTGTCTTTCTCAGGTTTTATTTCTCTGTCTTTTTGATGCCATTGTTACAATAGTATTTTCTTTTATTTCAGTTATTAAAGTGTTCTTACCTCAACCCACAGGTTTTACTTTTTTTTCCCTATTCTCCTCCCATCCTAGGGTTGGGACCTGAGCAAGCAGCAGGTGGTACTTATTTTCCAGCTAGGTTTAAGACATGACAGTGTCATGCAAGTATGTCCATGTGGAACAAGAACAGAAGTACCAGAGGTATCCATACTTTTACAGGGTATCTGTATCTGATAATTTCTATAAATGTTTCAGAGGAACCTAATTCTCTTTCCTCATGATGTTACTGCACAATGCAGTTTCATAGCAATGCTGTGTCAATGTTTGTAATTTCAAGGTGCAATACTGTTAAAACTTCTCTGCCCAACTTTTACCATTAAGTGGGACTAGAATTTCTCTTCTTGACGGTAGTTACCTTCATAATTATTTCCAACTACCATTTGATAATGCAAGAGCATATTGGCTTGTCTTGAGAGATACTATCTCACTCCATCTGTATCCACTGGAAATACGTTAGCTCAGATAATAGTCTTCATTTATTCTTGGTTTGAGTTAGCTCTCAACTGTCCTTCTTCATCAAAGTACTTGTCTCCATTGCTGTGGTTCAGTCCTGCCTATCCCCATGCTTCTTGTTGAAAGTGAGGTCACCATAGAATCATAGAATGTTCAGGGATTGGAATGGACCTTAGAGATCATCTAGTCCCAACCCCCTGCCCTGGGCAGGGACACCTCCCACCAGAGCAGGTTGCTCAAGGCTTTATCCAACCTGGCTGTGAACACTGCCAGGGCTGGGGCAGCCACAGCCTCCCTGGGCAACCTGTGCCAGTGTCTCACCACCCTCACAGGAAAACACTTTTTCCTAATATCTAGCCTAAATTTCCCCTCCATGTCCTACCTACAGCCTTGAGATGCAACTGCATACCCTGAGCTGACCATTGCTACTGGTCATCAACACCCCTTTTTTGCCATATTTCTACCTTTGCTACTCCATTTGGTGAGAATGGGCTCCCTGGACAAGCTACCTTGTTGTTCCCCTCCAGACCTTGCCCTGAAATTCTCACTGACTGTGAAACCTAAAGAAAGCTTCACAACAGTTGGGCATCTGCTGTGACCACTGTCTGTCACACTGACCAATTTCATTGCTCATTATTTTCTTTTGCTCACCCATCTGTCAGTCTGTCTTCATTCATTGGGTGTACCTCATCTCATTTTACAGTATAAGTTCACTGGAACAGAGATTTTTAGTAGGATTCACAGTTAGGTTTCCTAAATACAAGAATAACAATAGCAGCAGCAAGGAGTCAGAGAGGAGACCAGCCCAGCACGTGTCTCCTGAGAACAGAAGGGTCATTGTCTCTGTAGTCCCGTTTATCACTAACACCCCACTGACTGAAAGAGTTTATTGTCCCACTGCAGACCTGTGTTTTCTGTATCACAGCAGGAAACTTCTCTGGAGATTTGTTTGATGAACAGAACTCCTTCCTTCCAGCTCAAAAGCCTCCAGCATGTGTTTTAACCATCAGTTTCCCCAGAAGGATCCATAAAGTAATGAGGAGATCTAAAGTCTGTTCCCACTCTGTGTTCTGCAAACCAGTTCCCTCCTTATATCTCAGTTTCATATTTATGAAGTACAGAAACAGTTCTTTTACACATCTGAAACACAAATACTAAGGATGATAAGAAGCATCAGTACAATTGGTTTTATTCTCCCATCCTTGTCAACCTGTCCAGCTTTTCCTCACACCTCTTTGCTTCAGAGATAAAAGTGGCACACATATGTCTGTATTTATAGATATAAGTGGACAGAGGTCAGGACTAAATCAGATATTAGGAAGAAATTCTTAGCTGTGAGGGTGGTAAGGCACTGGCACAGGTTACCCAGAGAAGCTGTGGCTGCTCCATCCCTGGGAGTGTTCCAGGCCAGGTTGGATGGGGCTTGGAGCAACCTGGGCTAGTGGAAGGTGTCCCTGCCCATGGCAGGGGGTGGAACTGGATGGTCTTTGAGGTCCCTTCCAACCCAAACCAGTTTGTGATCTATGATTCTATGCTAAGAAGTTCTACTAGTAGACACCTACACCACAAGGCTATTCTACTCCAATTTTCTCCTTAAATTTTTAACTACCAGGATGCTGTAATTGTGCCCAACCACATCTAAACTGTTGCTGAGCTGCAAATGCTACTTGATGCACTGAATCTAACTCCTTTGCTGATATCTTGTGCTTTCCACACCTGTGGGTTAATGTCCATATTGTAACCTTGTACAAATTTCTTGGCATAAGTATTTTATTGTATAAATAAAGCCCTTTAGCAGGATATTATCTTATAGATCCTACCAGAATAACTGCTATGATTTGATACTGTCTTCACTGTTTGGCCAAATCTCAGTCTTCACATTGAGAGCAGGTCACAGCTGAAACTAGGTAGGTTCAAATTCATGTGCACTGAGGTTCTGTCTTAGAACTTCATCTGTCAAAAATGTGCTATCACAGATCTCTGTCTGGCTACATTAATATCTCTGTTTGCAGACTCAGGACCTTCCTAAGTTGGTGAAACACATTTTCCCACTTGAAACCACACTGCTTGTATACAGAGTTCAAAGCACTTTCGGATTGAGTCATTTCATGTGTAAATGTTCTATTTCCAAAGTGACCTGTGCTTTTATTCATTGGACATCACTTAAATAAAAACATGGCAGAATGAATGAGGAAAGCAATAGAAGCATGTCAGGACTGTATCTATAGAGAAATATCTGGTTTATATTCAGGTTCAGTGAAGATGTTATACCTCATTAGCTGCAACAGAACTGAGCCATTTTCTCATTAGATCATCCAAGTGGAACAACACAAAAGATTTTTCAAGTTTGTCAGTTGCATTTTAGTTGTGCTTTTTTAAATGCTTGTTCGAAAGCAAGAATTGAAACCGTATGGTGTTGCCTAAGCTTAAAAAGTGCTTTTGATCTTAAGCTTCAAAAGAGATTTTCCCAGCAAAAAGTAGGATGACACTTCATTTAGTACTGGTTTAGGTAGACAACAGAACACTCTGTACATAATAATATTTTCTCATTTCATGCTATTGATTAAATTCCTTTTAATGTTGTCACTGATTAATTTGAGATGATTTACAGATCTTTACTCACATGAAGTTGATCATTACTGGTTATATTACTGTAAAGCCAAAAAGACATTTCTATCAGAAAGATTAAGATACAGAATCTTTCTTTTTGTTTGTTTTTTTTCTTCTTTCTCTTTTGAAGCATTTTCCAGTTACAAACTTTCCAGAGGACTCTGGATTTTCCAAACTGCCAGCAAACTTTACAAGACATAATCCCCTCAGAACAACAAATGGGAACCTGAACGAATACACTAACCATTTATTTGGCTCTGATCTTCTATTTGGTTGTGACCTCAAAGAGCCTCTGCTCAATCAGTCAAATGAAAGTGAACATAAACTAACAGGATTGCACATTCCTGAATGCTTAACATTGTTACACTCCTTCATACTATACTTTTTCACTACCCATTCCCTTCCCTGGATGTGTTCCAGGCCAGGTTGGATGGAGCTTGGAGCAACTTGGTTAGTGGAAGGTGTCACTGCCCATGGCAGGGGCTGGAACCAGATGAGCTTTAAGGTCCCTTCCAACTCAAACCATTCCAGGATTCTATGATATTCCTGGATACTTAACGCAGTTATACCCCTTCATGCTACACATTGCATAGTCATATAGAGCATTATTAACAAGGACCTTTTTATCTCTCCTGGGTTTCTTGTAAAGCTGCAGCTTTCCCACAACGTTCCCAGAGCTGAGAAATGTGTTTTCTGGAGAAATTCATATCTTTGTCAGCTCTTCACCCTCGGGTGGATCTTCAGATTCCGTTTGAAATGTTGATAGAAGAAATAGCCTTTCAGTGCTTCCAAAAGCTCTGGGATTTGGTTGTTTGGTTTTGCTCATTTGTTTTGGGTTTTTTTTCAATAAATTTATTTATTAACCAATTTCAGACTGTAAATCAAAGTTTGAACTTTGCTAGGAACTGAAAAGAAATGCTGTAACATTGTTTTGATGAAGAAAAACAAGAAGAAAAGAAGAATGAGTGCAGTACTTGGTGACTGGCTGTGTAGGGATAACATCCACGTGCATTTTCAGTTACAGATAAGTCTAAGAACTCAGGAATTACAACAAATAATCTTGGAAGCACTCATGCAGAAAGAGCTCTTGGGAAAGCCAAAGGAGCAGCAACTGATCTTCTAAACCATTCAGTGCATCACAGTACTACTGCTTGAACCAGCCAACCAGAGCCACAAGGAAAATCCAGTCAGGTGATGCTCTTACCAGCCCCAAACACTCTGCTCCTTTCCATTTTGGCTTGGTTTTTTGGGTAGGGGGTGCAGCCAAATCCCTTCTCTTCAAACATTACTTTTCTTTCTCTGTTTTCTTTACCTCTGTTTTCAGTTCCATCAAAAATATGTTTACTGTCTTCTGACAAAACTGGCAATGCATCTAAGAAAATATTTAGACAACGATTAGAAGTTTTGCAATTAGAACACTGACTATACTACAGAATGGAACAAGCTGTTTCACTGAACTAAGCTGGTGTCTCCCAAATCCATGCAGAATCCTGTTCTATCTCTGACTTTGTTTGTTTTCTGTTGCATGAAGTCTAGTTTTGTGCAGTAATTCAAAACATGAAGGATGGCAGCAGAAATGCAAAGGTAAAGCTGTCACTGTGGTGAAATACTTCTAATAATAACTAATGTAATATGATTATGATACAAACAGCAGCAATCTGTTATTACTGACTGCCAGCAGCTGAAATGAGCCAGCATGTGACTGAATGTCACACCAACACTTCTTATCATATGAAACAGTTCCCCACAACAGGGAAGTGAAAAAACCTGGAACTCAGATTTTCACATTTCCATCTTGACTATTAACTACCTGAAGAGATTCCCTCAAAATCAGCTGTGTAAGCCAGTGAGGGGATTCCTTCTGGAATCAGTCTGCAGAGTTTCCATGTAGGATTAGTCTCAAACAAGCCTTTTTCTTAGGCATATTTCACATATTATTATATCTATACCTCAAGGTATAAGCTGTGATTTTTTTCCTTGCTAGAAAAGTCTCTCCAAGCTGTAGGTTATATTTGCCAATGCAAAAGTGCTAATTAAGGGCTTGTTGCCAAGGATGTTTCTCCACAACCATCTTGGTATTTACATAAGCACAGAGGTGATGGGAGTAGTTTCCAGAGTCTGGTGACTGATATCACCAAACCTCTGGAGGGGAAAGACTTTAAATAAACCTTATTTAAACAAAGTAGTGCTGTGCTGACTCAGATGTGGCAGATGAGAAAGCAATGGCCAGAGGAAGTAACATTACTCACTGTGACTGATTTATACAGAAGTGAATTCCCCCCAGCCCTGACCTCAGCTGCCTCCTCTCAGGGCTGAGTTCTGCCTTCCCTGCACACCCACCAGGATCCTCTTACAGGTACTTCTCTCAGGTATTTAAAACATGGCCTTTTCTGGCTTAAAGCAGCATGTATGACTTTCTCCCTATGTTGTAAATTGAACCTCACACATTAACAACCCCCAACACATGGAGACCACATATTTTTCAGTAATGTAGATGAGCTGCTGTACCAAACATTCTCTATCAATAGCTTTGTTTGCATTTCCTCACATGCCACATGTGCTCTTTGATCTTTTCCTATATCTCTCAGCCTGTTGTAACACTACAACACTATGTTTAGTGTCTGGGTGTTTCTAATTTAATCTTTTTATGAAATCCAACATGCTGAAATTAGAAGAACACCACAAAAGCACCTAGACAGTAAAACAACAAAACAACAGAAATGTTTGCCCTTGATTAAGCAACATTAGTCACATCTTCCTGGATTAGATGAAGTGATGTTTCAGGTCAGTTCAAACCTTTTTTCAACCTTTCCCTTCATGGCATCTCTACAGGCAGAGGTAAAGCTATTCAGGTGTCTTAACAGCCTAAACCTTACCTCACTATGGTTAGATTTATTTGAAGTATTCCCTTCCCTAAATTAAGAAACTGAGGTGATATTTGTAGTGTCTCTTAGCATTTTACAGTTGTTACTGATATTTACTTACGCATTTCTATTTAAAATATATGTTCTTAATCATGAGAAATCCTGCACACAACCCTGAAGTAAAAATGAAACAAGAATGCTGTTATACAATACTTATTTCTGTTTCCAGGATCTGCCTTTAATCAGTGCCTGTTTTTTGAACCTCAAGGAAGATTCGCTGACACATCAAAGCAGAAAAACTACAGTAACCATTTAAGCTAACTTTAGAGGTGCATTCCATCTCTAGAAACCATATGAACCCATGTATTTCTCCCTTATTTTTGGTAGCCAAAGAGTTACATTGCTTGGTAATGTAAGTTCAACTCTGTGTATCTGTGTAGGAAGGAAAATCCTAGTTTCCTGAACCCAAACAGTTTTAAGGTTGTTTCAGGTCTTTTTGACAATGCTCTTCCAATGCCCAAAGTCAGCCCAATGTCCTTTGCTCTGTTGATACTCAAGGCACCACTCAGCCATGAGGTTTCCAAGGACAGCTAACATTCAATTAACAATTTTATGCTAGTGTGCATAAAACACATGGAAACACTGTATGAAAATCAGCGGTGGAGGGTGGAGGGTGAGTGGTTGGTGGACACATCTTAGCAGAGTCACCCTTTGGAGTTAACTGAATTTTTGTCCTGGGTTTGTGTGTGACCTAATTAATCATAACACTTGAGTATGATTTTTAATTAGTACCTTATATTTACTGTAAACTAGTCCACTCAAGAGCATTCTATGGTTTCTATGTAGTTCAGGAGGGACACTGAGGTGCTGGAGCAGGTCCAGAGAAGAGCAACGAGGCTGGTGAAGGGACTGGAGCACAAGTGCCATGAGGAGAGGCTGAGGGAGCTGGGGGTGTTCAGCCTGGAGAAGAGGAGGCTCAGGAGATACCTTATCACTCTCTACAACTCCCTGACAGGAGGTTGGAGTCAGGTGGGGGTTGGTCTCTTCTCCCAGGCAACCAGCAGCAGGACAAGAGGGCACCGACTCAAGCTCTGCCAAGGGAGGTTTAGGTTGGATATTAGGAAGAGATTTTTTATGGAGAGAGTGATCAGGCATTGGAATGGGCTGCCCAGGGAGGTGGTGGATTCACCATCCCTGGAGATTTTCAGGATGAGACTGGATGTGGCACATAGTGCCATGTCTAGTAACCACAGTAGGGTTGGACTTGATGATCTTGGAGGTCTTTTCCAACCTGGTTAATTCTCTGATTCTATTCTATGATTCCATAATGTGTAGATTTCCCTTGAAAGTTTCAAGCACATGTATTTCCCTTTGTTGTGGTTGGGAGAAGAAACAATCCACATAGGAAGGCAAAGCTCTTGAAAGACAGAGTTTCACCTCACTGTACTTCAAAAAGTTACAAATGGATTTGCTTGAAGTTTCTCATTCTATTAGATAGCTGGTAATGAGCTGTTTAATGTACAAAGGCATGCACTGTTTAGTGTACAATAGAAGGAGTTTAGATCCTTGCTTAATATGCAAAACAACTTTGATTTACCACAGGAGTCTCTGCTTAAGGGAGAACATTATATTTGTCTGCCTTTCTGAATATTATCCTAATATCTTATTTAAATCTCCCCTCCTTCAGCTTAAGGCCATTCCCCCTTGTCCTATCACTACATGCCCTTGTGAAATTCCCTCTCCAACCTTCTTGTAAGCCCCTTTAGCTAATGGAGTCCTCTTTAGGTATTGGAAATTTCATCTTCTTTGTAAATAATCTCTTCTTTATAAACCAAAAACAGTTCTACAAATGCTTGGGGAGGGATGGCACATGGTGAAACCTTGGCTCATCTGTATTAGTGGTAGATCTCTAAGTTAATTAAGCAAAGTCCTGATTTCATCCATGAAGGGAACATCATAATGTTATTGTCATGGGGGTATGTGATATGAGTAAATGTCATGTTATTAATGTATTAAATATGTATTACTATGATTATTACTACTCTAAATTTATGGATATTTTTAAAAACAAAGTCTCTGTGGCTTGATGTGGAATTGTTTCGAGCCTTCCCTCCTAAATCAACCCTAAGAGTTGTTTGTGAAATTGTGAGAATGAGAGAAATTCTAGGGAAAAAATCATCCTGAGGATTGCTCCACAGACATAAGTGGTGTTACCAAAGGGAGAATTGTGCATTTGTACTTTCATTTTAATACAGTGATTTTGAATGTAAAATGAGTATGAAATATCAATTATGTAATGACATTATTTAATTCAGTGAAGCAACCATTTATGCATATGCAGAATACCTGTGGGACTCAGAGATCCCTTTGGTTTGCTGTTTTCACTCACTCTGCTAGAAATCAGCAATGAAACCTCATAAATTAATTTACAGTAAGCCTGAATTAATATGATTTATTCAGATTTGCACTGGGAAAATGGAGAGCAGAATCTAATCTCTCCAACTTTACTACACAGTGGGTTGGTCTGTTTTCCAAGATTCATGATCTGACTTAATTACTTTTCATTTTTACTGAACATATCATGGATCATGGATTATAATATAATGAATTTTCATGCAAAGGTGAGGAAGGAAGAAAGACATTAGTATGTATCAGCCCAAGGTTTTATGCTGGTACATTTACTGTGCAAGATTTTGTTTGGCTGGTCAGAAATACTTTAGATAATCACAAGAATTGCCACTGTGTTCTAGTAAATGTACTTAGTGCATCAGTAGAGCCTTTCTCACATATATGTGTGTGCAAACTGATGCAAGTAATAGCATTGAAAATACATCTGAATTTAATTATGGACTTTATTATTCCATCTATTTAAAAATACATTTCACTTTTCATACTTAGTTCTTAGAGGGCTTTAGAGGACTATCTCCAAAATAAAAGCTTATTTCTACACTTGATAAATATTTCATAGCATTCACTTTGCACATCAGGTCAAATGAAGTTACTACTAGAATTATTGAGAGGTTTCCTAATTTCATAATTTGAGATCCTATGCTTAATTCAGAAACCATGATCAAATTTATATTAATTATATTATTTCACTTTTGCAATTAAGATAATGTACTCAATTTATACATACTAATTTTTGTTTCTCCTAGGTGATTTGAAAGAGGGGTTAGTATTAATTATACTTACAAGTAGCTGTCAGGCAGTAAGTGAAGATTGCTACAGCTCATTGCCATCCCCTTTCTGGTTGCAAGTTCTTTGTCTTGTGTGTGGTTTGCAGGGCAGCCACGAGGTGTCTTTGTTGTACTGCTGAATTTCCACATCAGGGATGCTAAGACATGCTCGGAGTGCACTGGGGAACAGAGACTCCACTTCAGCAGGGTGATGGCAGATTTGCAGCACAATACAGATTCAGATCCCACTCTTCTTCAAGGCAAGGGAAGCCCACTGGCAGAGCTGAACGGGGAGCTGTGAGAGCAGCACAGCCTTGGGGTCAGAGTCTGTTTGTTTTCTGGTCAATTTGGAACTCTGACTTCTTGGGAAATGGGTTTGGGCGTGACAGGTTTGATTTTTGTACAGAGAACTGGGATCACATTGGTCACTGCCTGGATGTCACCTGTGAGCAGTCAGGTGTGAGAGAGAGCCACAAGGACCTGAAGTTGTGTCAGGGAACAGAGTTTGTAACTCTAACACGAGCCTGAAAGAGAGGGAAGCACATGTGTAGCTGAAGTAAGCAGAGGAACAACACGAAACAGAACACAGTCCCTCATGACAGCCCCTTATGAGTCCCCCTGTACTCAGCACTGGTGAGGCACCTCAAGTTCTGTGTCCAGTTCTGTGCCCCTCAGCTCAGGAAGGGCACTGAGGTGCTGCAGCAAGACCAGAGAAGGGCAACAAAGCTGGTGAAAGGTCCAGAGGGTAAGTCATAGAAGCAGTGGCTGAGGGCTAGGGGTGTTTAGCCAGAGGAAAAGAGGCTCAGGGGTGACCTCATCACTCTCTACAGCTACCTGAAAGGAGGTTTTAGCCAGGTTTGGGTCAGTCCCTTCTCCCAGACAACTAGTGACAGGATGAGAGGACGTGGCCTCAAGCTGGACCGGGGTGGCTCAGGTTGGACATTAGGAGGAATTTCCTCACAGAAAGGGTGATTAGACATTAGAATGTGCTGCCCAGGAAGGTGGTGGAATCACTGTCCCTGGAGGTGTTTAAGGAGAGACTGGACATGGCACTTAGTGCCATGGTCTAGCTGGCATAGTGGTGCTCAGTCAGAGGTTGGACTTGATGATCTTAGAGGTCTTTTCTAACCTAACTGGTTCTGTGATTCTGAGTTAACTGGTTGTAAAAGTACTACATGGAGGAAAAAGAAGAGTAGAACTGCCCATGCAGCATGTGCCCTGTGTTACTGATCTCTGTACAAACTCAGTTCCAGCCCCGCACAGGTAACAACTGGATTTTAAGGCAAGACTTCACAATTGGCCTTAAGTGGGATTAGGGGAGAGGAAAGAGATGAGTGAACTCAGATAGTTCTCAGCAGAGATTGCTGGGAGCAGCTTTTTACTCTTGAGCTCTCTGTGTAATTCTGAACCCTACAGAAAGCCACTTGTATAATCCTGAGTGGAACCATCCTGTGCCTGAAAGCAGTTGAAGTTTCCTAAAGATTTTGGAGCTCCAATGGCTTTCTGCCTCCACCTGAGAGCAAAAACACTGCTCTGACAGCCTGTTACAGGCAAAGAGCTTTCATCTCTGTCGGCTGTAAAAGCACAATGTGGTGAACATGAAATCAGAAATACTCCTTATAGCTTGGCTCCTTTTTAATTCTCTGAATTTATCCATGCTTTAATTCTCTTGAACTTGTCTATTGCCCATAATGCTGTTTCAATTTTCCATCTCTGCCTATTGCCAGGGCTTCTTAAGTGCAAAATTTTATAATGGAAGCCTATTTCTGTTTGGGGCTAACTGCACTCCATTTAAACACACTTTCAATCCCTCCTGGTTTAGGAAAAAAATTTCCTTTGCAAATAAGTGTCATTAAAGATAGTTAAATGTAGAAGCACCGTAAATACATAGGGCACTCACATTGCAGAGCTTTCAGAAGAGATGGCTGCATGTCTTGGATCTTGTATGTAAGTTCTAGAAAAGAGAAACTCAAGCCATGAGGAGTTTCTTAGCATTTAGCTGTTGCCTCTCAAATAAAGTTGAAAGATTGAAAGAAGGGGCATGGTGGGCTTGGCAGTGCTGGGCTAATGGTGGGACTCGATGATCCTAAAAGTCTTTTCAGCCTAAATGATTCTATGATTCCATGTTTTAAGAAGATTTTGTTTGGATTTGATTCACACTCCATGCACACAGAGAGTAGCAGTGTGGCAAAGGGGCTGCAGCACCACAGAGGTAGGATCCTTGAGGCTGTGGTCCTATTTCTGTGCTTCTGCCACTTGTTTTCTGGTATAAATTTCAATGTTATTATAAGATTCTGTAATTGATGTTGGAGCACACAGGATGATGGAGATCTTCTCACCCCTGCTGACCTGTTTGTGCTCAGGACAAGCAGGTCAAGCAGCTCAAATTCTGCCACAGCCTTTGCAGTGCAGAGGCATTAGTGGGTAACACCATCCCAAACTTGCCAGTGCAGACCCAGACATAAGTGGCCAAACAGCTCACAGACAGTTAAGCAGGAAAACTATCATTAGCTGACTGACAAGAAAAGGGATAAACCTTCAAGTAAAACCCCAGACAAGGATTTAAAGGCTTGCAACAGAGACATGATCAGTTATTTGGCTGGATGCACCCAGGATTGTCTGCATTTACTCACCAATCTCTACTGAGGGAAACCTTCATTGCTGAATCTCACTCAGCAGCTTATTTCCTTTGCCAGGAATGGAATTGCCTCTGCACACAGTACTGAGTTTGGCCCTGTGAACTGTAGTGGGGATACAGCACAGTCTTGATCCCATATATGCATTGAAACCAACAGGATATTTTGCCTGATAAAAAGATGCAGGAGTGGCTCTTGGATCTTTGTGAGTCCTTACTCTAAAGAGCAGTGAAGTCTCTCTTTAGTATAAACACATTTGCATCCAGGCTTGCTGCATACATCCCCTGTAAGATACAAAATGAGAACTTAGAGCCTGCAGAACACAGACAGATCTGCTAGAGAGGCCTCATTTCTCAAGAGTCCCCTGGGCAGAACTGGGAATGCTGCAGTCTGTGTCTATTGCCACCTTCTTTAATTTTGTATAAAGCTGATTGTCAAAAAAAGGCAAACAAAACTTTGACTCTCCCTGTCTGTGCATGCACACAGACATTTAAAGAGTCCTGGCACTGCAGCATTTCAATAGCTTTTGCCTGCAAAGTGTCACACTTTTCATCTACCATTTAATTCTCCTAAATGGATGTTACTCTTCTTCCCATTATGGATCTCCATTGCTTCCATGAAACATTATTTGCATAAAAGGAACTGAATAATTGATGGAGGATGTGAGCAAGAGCCAGCAGACAGCTTGGTAGGGGTTTGCTGGTAATCCCAGTGAGTCCAACACATAGCTCATGGCTCGTTTAATGGGATGGAAGCTGACAGGGTTTCCTTGTACCTCTGCAACACAACTCAGCTCTGCTGCATGACCTCCTTGTACTCAGCTACTTTGCTTGTTGATCTCACTGCTCTTTTCCTCCATTAATGGGAGAATTCTTAAAGCAAGTGATACATTCTGCTACAGTTTGTGCTCACGTACAGCATCAGACACTGCCACATCCGAGGCCTGGCAGGTTCATTCTACTGTTTTGATAAAATAAAAAGGAACAAAAATCTTAAATTCATCATATTATTACAGGCAAAGTCTGGGAACAGCTTTCATTGATCTTGAATTCAAACCTGAGTTTGATTTTGGGGGTCAGTAGGTTTTTTTCCACATTAAGACTTTTTTTTTAAAAAAGAAAGTTCATTAAAAGTGTAAAACTCACCCTATGCAGATTTGTTTTGCTCCTGTTCTGCAACAGAAATCTTACACTGAAAGTTTTCTGCATTTTAGATGTCTCCACTTAGTGAGATGACTGTCAGAATGAATATCTATATTTGTGAAAAGAGAAAAAAACCATAGAAGTAATATATCTTGTAAATAAAACATGTTTGGCAGCTGTCTGAAAAAATATCTCAAAATAAACTAAAATCAAACTATTTTTCTTTTAGAGCTTTCCACATTTCTAAAGTCTCTGGTTTTTAATGATAAGCAGCAGTATTAGGAGAGCCTGGAAACAGCTGGAACAATTAGTACTTTGTTTGGTGAGGAGCTGCCTCAGCTGCTCTGACAAGCAAACTGCCATTTTCAATGTAATCACTTCTGATTCTAAAGCACTTGCTTTGCTTTTAACTTTGTGTAAATCCCTCTTGATATTTCTCCTTTTAAAGCAGATGCATTTCCATATGTCCATAAAAGTTTCCCTGACAATTCAGCACGTTGCTCGGAATGACTTTCCTGATTCTTGGTGGGTGATTTGGGAAATGAGGCTGCTTTGTTCATTAAGGATACGTGTACATAATGTAAAACATACTTAATATCCTCAACCTCTGCACAGATGTGTTTGTTCTGAAAGGCACTCAAAGTTGCACTGATTTAATTAACCTTTTTTCCCCCCATTTGTAAAGCAATTTATTAAGAACTCCTCCTATTCCTGATAAATATGTTATTCCATGGTTCAAATGTTACTCTTAAGAGTTTACAGTATTCTCCGAGGATAAATATTTGAGAGTAAAAAATATTTCTTACAAAAGAAAATCATGAAAATAACTGATCCAGATGCTTCTGTTCATTCTGCCATTTTCTGTCTTTCAGAATTGTGCCTGATGTTTTTTGGGGGAAAAGTCTTTCTATAACAACATAGCACATTTTGTTAAGGTCTCAGTGTTTTAATCCTCAAAATGTTTTACACACACTTCTTCTATTCTCACAAAAATAACAAGCAACCAAATACATATCAGTAGCAATTTGAAATTTCAGTTCTTATTCCTTCCCACCAATTTGGCTGAAAACAGGTATTTGCAAACACTGGTAGCCTAATTTCTTATGGCCTTTCATTTTTTATGAAGTGTTTTCAAAAGACTTCAATCAACCTTAATGGTGCATTTTTAGTTAAGGAAACAGAATGGAGAGAAGTCAATTTAAGCTCCCCAATGAACAAGTGTGTACAGAAAAAAAAAGCCATAAATGGGTTTAGAAAACAGAGCCAGTACAAGCAAAATGCAGCGAGCAGAGCGCTCAGGGAAGCCAAGATATAATGGAAAGAGTAAAATACTGCAGAGCTTTTTAAACTATATACAATTGGAACAATGGGCTGGACCCAGACATCCATGTTAAACTGTTAGGAGCTAGGTGAAAAGCAAGCTGCGATTCTGTGGCTGGGGCTAGAGAATACGAGAATGGAAGGGCTTAAAGCCGAAGCAAATGAATGTGAGGTAGTTTAGCAGCACAGAAATCAAGTCAAAATTGGCATATTTCACTGTTTAATGTACCATGTGAAGAACCATCTCCTGGCTTTCTGTATTAAAGGACTATTAGTACCAACCTCCCTAATGAAGCTGCTTTTATGCCACCTGTGAAATAATAATACCTTTCCTTGCACACCTATTTTTACGAAAACACTGTAAAAGCACTGGGTAATTAAGTGATGCAGCCTCTGTGAGAACACAGCACAGATCTACAAAATATATAAACCAGAAATACACCTGGGAAACTATCACCCAGCGATCGTTTAATTGTCTCTCATTATTTAAACATGGCATTAATAATACATAGAACATAGTTTTCCAAAGCATCACAACCTCCTTGGTAAAAGGGGAACTACATAAATATTAAAACTCCAAAGACTAAAATAATTCTGCTAAGGCAGAGTGATGCACTCTCTCTGTCTGGGCCCCAGCACTGCTTTCAAACAAACTCCCGTACGGGGTCGCAGCGATTAGCGCCGCTCGCAGCGCAGCGCAGCAGTTTAGACGTGGCTTTTATGCATGCTTACAGCTGAGTGCAGTTGTTTTTAATGTCTGCCTTGCAGTATGATTCAATCCATTTGGGTGGCTTAATGCAAAGATTTCGTAATGTACACAGGGATGAGCAACGAACATCGTACTCATTATTCTTTTAAGGGGAATGTCAACAAGAAGAGGAATTAGAGAGGAAATCGTTGTAACTCCAAAAGAACATCTGACTAACCACTACAGATGACATGTTTTTTCCCTTTTTATCCTCTTCATGATCCATAAAGCAGGATTTTTCCAAAACAATTAATTTGGTTGCCAAACCCTTCTTAATTCTAAGGAGATTTAAAACTCATCTACTTGGAGTCTGTCTCATGGAGTTAGACCCACAACCGGATTACAAGCTATTCCATCATATGGCTGGTGTTAGCCCAGTTGCTGCTATGTGGTACATAATTGGACTGTTTAAAAAAAAGAAAACAAAAAGGAAGACATATAAACCTCCAAGTCTTCTTTACACTAAGCCCACTGGCACCTCTGCATTTTATTGTTTGTGTTACTTTCTCCTCAAAATAAAAGCTCAGCAGCCTGAAAGAAAGAGTTTCCATAAACTTCTCCCAAGTAACCTTGATATACAGTCCTCACAACAAACATTAATGCTCTAAATTAAATGAGCCAATCCACAGCACAGGGCATTCCAATCCTACAGCAAACCCGAGCTTTAGGTGGTAAAATGGCTCTTCTTTGTGTCTAGTGTTGGAGAGCATATGGCAAATTTCCACTTAACAACAGTCTTGGTTTGCAACACAAACTAATTCCTGCGTTAATTCTTTTAATTATTGTGTGTTTGTGTTTGTACACACAAAAGTCTCTGTGTTGTTTTGTTTCTTTAAAGACAATCAGGGACCTTAAAAAAGCCAAGGCAAACTTAAATCCTGATTCACCCCTTTGTAACATCACTGACAGAGCTGGGATCACAGGGATGGGTTTTTTCCTCTCTGCTGGTGATGCACAATGTTCTGTTCTTGATCTTTGCAAGCCAAGATAGGGCCAACAGTCAGATAATGTTTATATGGATAGCTGTGCTCTTGGGCCTCTGGTGACCCAAACCAGAGCCCTCCTGAACACATGACCAGCACCTAGCCTTTGTGCATGTTGCCTTTATGTGGGAACTATAATGCCCAGAGAATATGGAGGAATGCCCCAAAGTCTTGTCCTGAGATGGCATTAGAAGTGTTGTCCCTTTAGTGCACCCAAAGAGGTGAACACAGCAATAAATCAGTGCTCTTACTTGGTGATAGTTTTCTGATTTATGAAATCTAAACCAATCCAAAAACTAGAACTCTGTGCCCTTTATCAGCCCCTTCACTCATCCTGTTCCCTTCTAACTCTGTGACTGGTCATGATATTGACTGCACTGGATGCATCCTCTATTTTACTTTTTTTTTGGGTTGGCCTTTTATGTCTCTTATTCCCAGGGTTAAATACAAACTGAGTTCACAAGAGTAACACAAAGAAGAGCAACCTGGAATGACTCTAGACCTGACTGCCCAAAATACATCACAGTGGCAAAACGATATGGGGAAACCCAGGAATTTGAAAGTCATTATGAATGAATTGCAGCAAATGGAGTAGAAGAGGTGTTTGACATGCAGCTTGGACTGATTATTTGAAGACAGAATACAATACAGTCCAGATAAAGTATCTGACTGGGAAAACCCTACCCATTTTGCAAACAGAAGGGATGAAATATTTTAAGTCAAAGGGATGCAGATGCACATGAGGACCAACCACTCAAATTCCAATAGTGCAGCCCAATTTTAATTTAAATTTGATTCATTATATTTAACTATATGAAGTTTACTGTGCAAGGAAACAAACTGCTTAAAGCTAGATATCTAAATTCTGATAAACACTTCTGAATTCTTTTCTTCAAAACCAGAATGCACTGGTATCAGTTTTTTCCGCCTTGGGTTTCAGTTTTCCAGCTTGTAATAAGAGTCCAAGTTATCCGGTGTCTTAAATGTTACCCTTGTCCCAGGAAAGTTGTCCCCCATGGTGCCCCTACCCTGACACTGATCCTCTTGGAAGTAGAAGGCTGAAGTGTGAGTTTATGATGAATTCCAGCTTCTGAATCTAAGGTGAGATTTCTCTTCCCTGTATCCAACACAGAGCTTTGACAATCCCTCTGCTGCTCTGTTCAGTGGAGTGTGGGATTTGTTTTGCCCTGCCACAGAAAAATAGAGGGAAATTCTATTATAATTTCTCATCCCTGCTCTCTCCAGGGCTCAGAGGGAATGCCCCTTCTTCAATTCCTCCTTTTCGCGCAGCTCAAGCCAGATTTACCAACATTAAATAACAATAGCCCTTCCCAGCTCTGCTTTGTTCAGTATGTTACACCATCTAGAGCCAAACAAACCGCAGCATTTCCTAAAACATAAATTGTTTTTAAAAAATTCAGGCTGGCCAGCTGTTTGGAGTCTCCCAGCTAGGAATGCTGCCTTCAGAAGCCACACTTGATGCTCGGGCGCAGTCTCAGTGCTGCTCACCAATCTGTCCATCTGTCTGCGTGGCATGTCGCCAGCTCTTAAGTTGGCCTGATCTTTATCCAGGGTACCAAAGCAACACGGATTTGGACTGACAGTCTCAGTAACTGCAAGTGTCACTTCTTGTGCTCACAGTCCCTCTGCAGCGACAGCATTGCTTTCCTTGCTAGACTGCTACCTCAGGTTGGTATTTCGCTCCTGTTGGCCTTTCCGCTCTGTTTCAGAAAACAACAGAGATATGAATGCAGAGCCACAGAGTTCCTACGAATACAAAATAACAAACATTTCATTTTTATATACATCATTTTTATGTATGTAAATGTGTTTCTTCCACTTAGCACTTACACATTTGAGGTACATAAACATGCAAGAAAATTTCATTGTTGGAGAATATAAAACTCAGTCACAAAACTCCCACTGATCTCACTGTGACAAGAATTTGCCTCTAAAAGTAATTTTGCTGAAGCTGTTTTAAGACAAGAAGGTTACAACCCAATTTGCAATCATTAGTTGAATAGTACCATTTTCCAAGGAAGTCCCACCAAAACAAATAATATGTGCTACAGGCATTTATCCATTGTGGTTCTGAGGACTGGGATGAGGTTCTGAGCACAGTGAATGTGGTTTTGTGGTATTTTTCTTTCTTTTGTATAGACCTCTGTGTGACTGATCTCGCTGGAGTCACTTTCTGACCCCACACTGGGAAAGCCTTCTTGTCCAGGCCATCACAATTCATAATTACTTCTAAAATCCCTGGCTCAGAAGGAGCCTGTTTCCCTTACAAATTTTTCTTCATTTCAGTGAGCGTATTTGATCTGCAACCCTCACAAATCAACAAGGCATTGCTATTTTTTTCACTGATCTGAGTAGTTTATATCCTGGATTGAGAAGAGCAAGTACCAGGTTGCCACTGTAATATAATTTATCTCTCAGACTATTGTTATATGGTGAAATATAAAAGTTCAAATATTCAACCTTTAACTGTAATTCACCTCTCAGACAATTGTTGCATAGTGAAACATAAAAGTTTAAGTCTTTAATCTGGAAATAATTTATTTGGGTTCTTGCTTCCTAAAGTGACCTGGTTTAGTGCTGTGTAGATTGTATCTGAGTGGAGAGATCTTAACCTAACTTTCTATTAATTAGCATTATAATTGAACATTTACATTTTGAGCCGTTCTCATTTAAATAAGAATCTGTAAAAGAAAACAGTGCCCTATGCAAAGCAAACAGTAAGATGAGATTGACATTGATATTTTCATGGGAAAATTGCTGTAAGGCAAAGCTTGTGTCACTTCTGTGGATGCACCACGACCACTCCATCCTATGGCTTTCAGTGAGCAGAGGAGTCAGGGCTGTTCAGGGAAGGTTTATTGGGCACCACATGGGCAGTCACACAGGGAGCACAGGGTCCCTGTGTCCCTCTGCACTCCAACCTGTGCCAGGGCAGCAGCAGTGGCTGCACCAGCGCTTGCTCCCCCAGCAGCAGCTGGAGATGAGGGCAGAGCTCATTCCCAGGCACCACTGCTTACTCTGGCAAACCAACACAGCTACAAGAGCTCTGCAAGCTCATTGTACTCCCATCTGTGGGAAGAAGGCTACAAAAGTGAGACCAGTTCACACATCAGGAATTTTCTGAATCATGTACCAAAACCCTTCTGTGCTTCACAGAAAGTTCTTTTAAAAGAAGTATCACTCGTGGGTTGTGCTTTCTGCACAGGGACAGGGTTATAATTAGACATGGATAACTGTTTCCAAATTTCCCTATTTTCATTCTTTCCATTTTATAGGGTATTTTTTTAGCTTGCTTGTATATTCTGCTCTTTTGTTAGCATAGGGTCTTGCTGAGATTCTTCATCAGATTAAGCTTTAAGAGAAAACACATGCACAGTGTAGTAGTTTCTCTGCTGTGGCAGAAACAAGAAACAGTTTCTCTGCTGTGGCAGAGAAACAACATGAAATGTGCAGCGGCACAGAGCCATCCTCAACTCCCCTCACACTCAGCCAGCATTCAGCCTCTGTCAGCCTCCTTCAGGGGCAGTAATAACATTATAATGGGACCGGGAGACAAAACTGTCAAATTCTTTCCAAGACAATCTTCCAGGCTCATCAGCATAGACAATCACTCCTTTCACTTCTGGAGTAATAGGAAGATTTTAAGCAATATCTTTTGATTTGAGTTGGACTTGAAAAATGACATAGCTGGGGGCCTTATTTGAAAATGCAACGAGACTGAAATGTAAAGCGCAATTTCCCATGCAGTCTGCAGGGAGAATGAGGCACTTGTCCCAGTTCTCTTAATTGTCTCTGATTGCTGTTTGTGTAGCACAGTCACTTCCTCGTCTTCAAAATCACCTTCAAGGGCTCCAACATTTTTCACTTGGCTGTTGTAAATCAAGAAGGGCTAAACACCCACCCATTCAACCATTATGGCTCTTTTCTGTTATTTACATGGTTTATGCTATTAGGCTTTAAAATTTTGTTTATTTAATTGGCCTTAACAAGTACTTAAGTAACAGGTTTGAGGACACATCAGTGGGAGTCGGCACATGTTGATTAAGGTGTGCTTAACCTGACAGTTAATATTTTGTACCATTTTCCCAGCAGCCATTACTGCTATGGAAGAAGTGCTAATTTTTCAAAAATGGTTGGAGCTTGATTATTATGTTGGTTCTTTATTCACATGGCTTCATTATTTTGTTGGCACTGCTCTGTGAGAGATGAAGTAGTGCTATTATTTCTACTCTCAACTCCTTTCAGCCTCTTGCAATCATTTAGGCATATGTGTGACATTACTCAGATAGGCAATTCTGTTTGCCTTCAATGAGACCAGGCAGGCAAATACAGCCCATGAAATGAGCTGCTCATCTTCAGGAGTGACCACAGCCTTTTCCAGCATACACTCAGGGAGGCAAACAAGAAACAGGAAAAATCACAGTTGTATGTCCCATCAAATCTTCTTTGTTGAAGTAAATAATGATCATATATAATTTTCATTCACAAATTCTGCCAGATGGAAGCCCTAGAGCCCCTCTCATTTTGGGGGGAGCCCAAGGTAGTCAAGAAGTCTCTCTCATTTTTGGGGGAGCCCAAGGTAGTCTGGGAGACCACTATGGCCTCTAAAACTAGACAGTCTTGTTTCAGTCTGTGGCTGCAATATTAGAAGCTGGTGCTCCCAAGTTATCCGACACAGCAGAAGTCCAACTTAGCTTTTTACATCAAATTATTCATGAAAGTCAGCAGGAGATGGAGATAAACTATTCATTCTGTGCATATCTATGTGAAAGGAACTCTCAGGAGAGATCCTCAAGGTCCTGCCAAGAAAACAAGTGAAAACATTTTAAGAATGGGAGGAAACATTTATAATTGAAATCACCAACAGCGTATTTTGATTAGTTAATTCTACCAGAATAAAGATGCCACCTTGCCTTAGATAAGTGGCACAAAGGAGAGCAGAGGATGGTGTGAGGGCTGGAAGAAATGTGACTGTCACCACAACATATTTTGCCAGCCTGCTTTTAAACATCACACCATGGGACCTCTGTGACCCTGATGCTCAAGACATCCTGACCTGACCAGAGTACCCAGGTACACCTGCCACCCCTCTGCTTCACTTCTCCCCTAACTGTCAAGATAATACTATAATGTCAACATACCACTATTAGCTTCTCATGGAGATGCACCTAAACCAACACCTCCTATCACCTCACACTTCTTCAAAGGGTTTCAAGTGGCCTCTGATTCCTAACAGCACAGTTGCAAAGGCAGGGCTGCAGACAGAACTGTCTCCCTTTTGCCCTTCTTTGCTGGAGAAATAAAGGGTGGAATTGATGATTTAATGTTGTCTTTTATTCCATGGCTTTTTGTTGTTATTATTCCAATTACCATAGCGATTCTGTCTGGTCATGGATCTGAACATGCTACACGTGGTTCCTGTCCCAAGGAGATGACAACAAGAGGGGTAGAAACCATGGATGGGCAGAGTCCAGCAGATCACAGGGCAGGAAACAATCAAATAAGCCAGGTTAGCATGTCTTGTGGGGACTCAGAACACCCGCACTTTCATCTTAAAGCAAATGAGATTCCAGTAATATTAACGATACTGACAGAGCCAGATTATTTAACCCATCTTTTGTTTTTCCCCACAAAAAGGAAGTTAAGCCACGTAAAATGTGAAATTTCTTCAAAGTCACTAGTCCAGTAAAAGGGAAAGGGAATAAAGGATGCTTTTTTAAATGAAAGCTTTTTCTTTAAATACATCATTCAAAATGAGAAGGTTTTTGTTCTTTATCTTAAATGACATGGTAAGGGGTTTCTTAGCAGCATAGGTGGCAATGGGAATAAGTCAGGGTTAACTTGGCAGAAACCCCAAACCACACTTAGCTGTTCCCTATTGTAACAGTGAACAAAGCTTTTATTAACATCTTACCCCTTGTTGGGCCCAAAGTCCCTCTTTTCAACACAACAGGGGCCTTGAGTCTTCAATTGCAGCTCTGTGGAGGGGATTTATGCCTTCAGATTCAGCATGTTGTTCAGCTTTCGTTTACATTCATCCCCATCAAGAGTTATCGATGAGAAGCAGAGATGTTTAAAAATAAATGTATTTTTAAATAAATTGGCATGTACCCACAGTGTGCTCACCTCTCAAACAGGATGTCCTTGTCTCAAACACTCAGCATCAACCCTATGCCAGTCCAAACCAAACCCGAATAATTCACTGACTCTTGAGGACCCACAGTATTGCCAGTCCTTGTTCCCTGATGGATTTAAGATGAGGCATTTTTGGAAGGACAATCTGCTGTCACCTGGCAAGAGATATTTCAAGACTGTGCATCTAATAGTTACTTTGAACAAGAAACCTGCAGTTTGCAGTCCTGCACAGTGAAGTGGTGATGATATCCAAGGCATTTGGCTTCCTCCAACAAGGAAGAAGTAGCACCTCACTCCAGGGCCTCCCCAGGCTCAATACCCTCTGACTTGAGCCCAAAGGTCAGCATTCCCTATGTGCCAAGGTTTCCTAATCCATTTTAATATCCAAAAAGGTCAGCATTTCCTGATGTGTTTTGTGCTCGGCTTCAAGGGCACAAGACTATGTTGTGGGAAATGTGTTCAAGGAAACAGCCTTTAACCTTGTACAATCCACTGGTTGAGCTCCAGGGGAATGCACCTTTGTGGCCTCAGGGCACTGTAAAGAAGCATCCCCTGTGCTTTTTGTGCCTTTACTAGTGCTTGATCTCACGGAAAAGATGGAAGCAAAGAGATTTTGGATTCACATTTTTAAAACGTGAATCAAAAAACTCACTGACTTTGCACGTATTTCTAGCAAATTTCATTTTTTTCAAAGCAAACAGCAATTTCTCAGCTGCTTCACCAGGGTCTGTGTTTCCAGTCTGTGCTCCAGCTGCTGTAAAACAAGAAATAAAAGGAGCTGCTCTCCTACCTCGAGAGGGCACCACGAGACAGTTGAAAAAAAGGAATGGAAGCAAACAAGCTTTGCCTCAGGCACCAAATATTCCTGTCATGAGGATGCTCAATTACAGTAATTAGCAATAATCACATAAGCAACAGGAGCTTCCCTTACCTCCCTTCACCCCTCTGAAGAATGGAGTCAGCTTCATTAAAAGCTCTGCTTCCTCCTTAATCCCAGGGACCCGTCCATGGGTGCTTCCTTCAGAGACCAGAGGATTTACCACCACGGTCTCCCAGTGCTGCTGCCAATGTGTTAAGTGCTAAAGGAAAAAAACGTATTATCCTGAATCATCTGACTTCAAAATGGAAGTTTTAAAAGGGGGAAAAGTGTTAAATGTGAACAAGATCCACTAAACACACCAGTGCCTATCGTTAGTGTGGCTGCCCCTATGCCTTCTGTAACGACTCTGACCTACTTACAAGATTTATCTGTGCATACAAAGCAGCATTTGGGTTTTTTTTATGAATAACTATGTTTTCTCTCCTACCACCTGGTATCCAACCAACTGAGCAGGACAGTACCTAATTTGCAGGGGGAAAGCTGAAGTTAGCAGATTTACTGAAAGACACGTGAAACCACATTTGTTTAAAGCAAACATTTTTCTACTTTTTCAGCCTGGACACATCTCAGTCTTAAATTGAAGTAACTTAAACTCAAGGCTATTCTTCCACCCTCCAAATCAAAGCATCCCAGAGGGATGGCTCAGGGCACTGTACTTGCAGGGCATGCAGACAGCAAGGCAGCCCCAGGCAAGGCACTGGGCTACATTCAGTCATGCAAGGAATGGAGCTGAGGGATTGAAATCTGCAGCCCAGATCTCTGAGAACCCAAAGAGATTCATACTATCATGCCAGGAAGACCCTGACCTGCTCCAACAGTGAAGTTAGGAGTGAGCAGATTAATTGTAAATATCCTAAATGAATCTCAGCAACATTTCTTCCTTTCTTTGCTCCATCCCCTTTATAATGTTGGTATTCTGCCTGCAAACCTTCCTGACAAATGCAATTTTTGGTGCTATAAATTTGCAGGATACAAAGACATTTCATACAAAGAAAGAAAACAAAGAAATGTTAAACCAAAGAAGTAAATTAAACGTTTCATACAAAGAAAGAAAACAAAGAAAAGTTAAATCAAAGAAGTAAATTAAACAAAGTAAACTATGTCAATGTATTTAAAATTACTCTGTGAGTTTGGGTAAAGAAAGGTAGCCAGAGGGTTTTTAATGTGCTTAAATTTCTCAGTGTGGATGAAAGAACAGGCCTGGATACTCCTGACCTCCAAATGTGTAGAAAATACAGGCTGTCTCCAACACAAAGGCTCCCCAGAAACCAGGATGGTGCTCTCAATGTCCTTAATGTATTTTCTGAGCCACCCAATATAGACCAGAAAACCTGGATCCAAGTTAGAGCCCAAAGTAACAAATTTTACAGTTGGATGTAAATCCATGTCATGAATTGATGACTATCCCATGTGAATTGCAAAAGTAAAAGAAGAAACCAGGAGCTCTCAGACAGCTCCAGGTCCTTTCTAGTCCCCAAATAACCTGCAATATAATAAATGCAAAGAAAACAATTGGACATATTCAGGACATTTGCCAATCTGAGAACAATTCCAGCTGGTGACATTTCACAGCCAGCATTTTGCTGTATTCTCTGTACCAGAAAACCACATGGGCACCTACATTCTCACCACTGGTCAACTGAAGGCAGAGGCAGTGAGGCCTTGTGGTTGGAAAGAACAACCACGCAGAAAAAACCCATAGTATACAGAGGAAACTATGAACTTTAGTTTTATAAGCATACAGAAAATAAGCATTTCATTCATAATCAAGAGGATTCCATTTACACGTGTTTATTTTGGGGCAGAATTGCTGTCATTGGAACAGAAATGCTATAAATAAAAAATTTTAGGACTCAAATTACAAAACACAGAATTAAACAACTGCAGTTGCTCATTTACACAGAGTCACACAGGTAATCAGTGTATGGATTGCACAGCCTCTAGAGCTCTGCATGATGAGAAGGTCTAATAGATCTGAGAATCATGAGTTAAACAATTAGACAACTAACCATGTATGGATTATGTGGGAACCTCAGCTACTCAAATCTCCATCCCTCCAGCTCTATCCCAAGCAGTTCTTTACAAAGACTAACAACAGGCAAACAGCAAATCTCATCAAGGTCAACCCAGAGAACTGCAGTTCTGCAACCAGAGATTAATAACCCCAAGTACCAATACATGATGAGACCAACTGGTTGGAAAGGAACTTTGCAAGAAAGGCTCTGGGGGTCCTGGTGGAGAACAAGCTGACCATGAAACAGCAAGGTGACCTAGCAGCAAAGGCAGCCAACAGCAGGTCAAGGGAAGTGACCTTTCTCCTCTTTTCAGCACTAATGGAGTCACATCTGTAGTGCTGGGTCCATCCTGGGCTCTCCAGGACAAAAGACTGGAGAATCTGTTATATAAGGAGAGAATGAAGGAGCCAGGACTGTTCAGTCTGGAGAAGGTCAAGAGAATAGTGTCAATGTACATAACACCCGATGTGAAGGAGTAAGAAGAGAGAGACAAACTCTTCTTGGTGGTGCTCAGTGAGAGGACAAGAGGCAATGGGCATGTGCTGAAATACAGGAAACTCCACTTTAACGTGAGAAGTTTATACCGGGAGGGAGACTGAATCCTGGAACAGGTTGTCCAGAGAGGTTGTAGAGTCTCCATCCTTGGAGATACTCAAAATCTGACAGGACACATCCCTGAATAGCCTGCTGTAGTTGACCTTGCTCTGAGCATGGCTTGGACTAGACAACCCCCAAAGGTCCCTTCCAGCCTCAAAGCTTCTGTGATTCTGTGACTGGCTAGTCAGGTTTTTACCCAAGTTATTGATGTGTTTTGCAACAGGAAGAGCCACAAGCTGTATCAACAAACACTTGCCACTGGAAAAGCTGAATTAATTGCTAGAATCACACCAGCCAGCTGGAGAGAACGGGAGTTTCTGTTCCATGGCCTGCCAATGTAAATATTATTGCTCAGGATCTGAGCCCTAGCCGTGGGCTACGTGCCAGATTTCTTAATGTGCCTCAAGAACATCGACGTCGTTAGCCACAGTATTAGCACCCTGATAAGAATTGCATGTGATAGCAACAGGAGGGGATGGCTGAAATTGGGATTGAGCCTGTGCCACCGGATCTACTGCACCAAAATTTGTACAGATGCCTTAGCCCAGCCAGAAAATCATCCCGTGACAAACAAGTGCCAGAATGAACTGTGGAGATGGTTCCAGAGCACCCAGCAGAGAGGCCTGGCACAGCTGGCCTTCCTGTGCTCTGGGGAAAACTGTCAGCAGCCCACACATCTTTCTGTTCATTTCTAGCCTTCCACCCAGCCCTTGGATGAGAAGCACATCCATTTCAGCAGAAATACTGTGTTATTCCATGACTATAGGTGGAGTGGGAGCAATGTCCAGTCACTAGAGCAGGAAGAGGTAAAGGATAAGCCAGACTGAACGCTGCTGGCAGCCATGGGCATATTTACTGTGGCAGGAGAGGGCCAGGATGACGGGGGTGGCTGACTTGTTAACGCTGTGTGGTGCCATGGGCACAACGCACAGTGTCATAGGGACAACCACATTGCTGTGCAGCCATTCCCCACCACAGGCTGGCTGAATGTCCCATTGTCCCAGCTGAGCCTTGAGGTGGAATCATCCAAACTTCTTCATGCATGGAAAACAGGAATGGAGAGAGAATGGCCTTTCCCTTCCATTTCCTGGATAAATGATGAGCTGTTTGATCCTGATCAGGGAGATTTTGTTGCCAGCCTTGCCTGTTTGGCAGAGAGTTTCTTTAAGCTCCAGTTCCTGGAATACATTTAAGCTTTCACTTTTTTCAGGCCTGATGATTTCAGAAAAAGCAACGTAAATGCAATTCCTAAAGACACAAAGCTGAGAAGCAACACTCCTCACATCTCAGAATCATTCAGACTAGTTTTTAAGCTCATCATGTAAGTTAGGAGAGGAGGTCTACCTAATTATTTCATCTGCAAAGACAGATGAAAACACTGTTCTAAAGTACATCCAGGGTATTCCAAAGCCCAGTTTTGGGCCTAATAGTGTGATCTGTTAAATCAATCATCATATAGTTGTAGGTTTCATAGATTCAATTGCAATGCTTGTCTGCCCTCTTCTATAATAGATGATGTGAAATGAAACAAACTGAAGCTGGAAACTAAGGAATTATTTATGTTGAAAAACAATGGCACATTCTTCATCAAGTTTGCCATGGTTAGTTAAGGAGACCTGTTCAGAGATAAAATCAATCTTCAGGCTGGCTTTATTTGTCATTTTGTAATGCATTATGTCTCTAAATGTTGAACTACAATTTACTCTTAACCACTCAAAAAACATCCAACAAAGGACATCCTCTGCATTTTGTTACTGCTCAAGCAATTTTCACTTCAAACCACATTATTCTTTACTCTTTGCTTTCTTGTCCAGTTCTGCACATCAGATGTCTCTAATTGCCATCCTCCAAACTACAAACACAGCCTGTTTATTTCTCACATCCAAAACAGGAGCAGAAGAAAAAAGGTTGACGAAGACAAGCATAATTGTTGTTCACTAGAACAATCCCCTGAGATCCAAACCTAGAAGTTTGCAAGCATATATTTAATTTAAAACATGTTAATATTTCCATTTGAAAGAATATATTCCATAGAAATTCTCACACTTGAATTATGCCCAACCTAAGACCCTCACTGGATTAAAGCCTAAGCACCCCACAAGCTGAGCAGACCTACTGCACTAAGTGGACCCTCTTTGTCTTTCAGAAACTAAATCCCTTTATTGTCTTTACACTGCAGTAGACTCAAACCTCAATTTAACAGAAATATGACATACCTATTAAGTGAAATTTCAGATATAAGGGTTTCTAATCTGCAAAAACAGCTTCACTGGAAATGGTTCATTCTTAGCAAATTACCTGTGACAAGTCAGAGTTTCACTGATCAGCCTCTCACATACTCCAGCGTCTGTTCAGAGGAGTATCTAAAAACTCATCATGCCCAGTCCTTGACGAGGAACAAGAATTCAATTCAAACTGAAAAGAGGCAGTGCTGAGAGAGGTTCTGACATTCAGAAAGGGTAGGAGGATAAAAGAGATAGAAAAATGACAGACTCAGTCTGCACCATTACTAAAATTAGATCACTTCTTTTGTTCTCCTGAACCTTCTGCTCTATTTGCCAGGAATCATATTAGCAACAGAAACTGTGAGAATCTGTCCAACCTTATTAGAGAAGCTGGGCACAAAGAAATTATGAAAATCTTTTCTAAATGTACTTGCACATAAAAAGGAAAAAAGGCCGAGTTTTTGAATTCTGCAAGATTAGATCAAAACCTATGTCAGAAAAACTGGCCATCAAACTAACGAAGCCTAATTAACAGTATTGCAGTGTGCTGAGCACCAGCACAGCACAAGACTTTACCATTTGTGTCTCTCTATATATTGTTTTACTACTTAGGACAGACCTGGCCAGGCTCAATCACAGGCATCATCATGGCTCTTCTCAAGAGCAACCAGCTCACCCAAAATGTTGCTCTGCTGTCTAAGCACACTGTTCAGTACTGCCACCCAAAAGAGCTGTGAAGGGCCAGCTCTGCTTCTGGGAAGCCTTTGGATGGCTGGCAGTGAATCCCTTCTCCATGTGGAACCAGATAGTCTGTAATGCTGTAGGGGCAAAAGATGAATGTGGTGTACACCAAGGTATCATGGCTGAACTCCTCAATATTGTGGGAATTTCACATGAGAATCTTCACACTGCGCTCTTCCCTCGCTGGCCTGATTTTTTTGAAGACATAATTAGAAGAAACAGGTAAGGACTAATTAATACTATAAGTCAGGCACACAAGTGAAATGCTCATCCTTGGGTGATGGGCTCAGGTTCCTTTTCTAGTCTGACTGGACTAGAATAGAACAGCTCTTCTACAGCCTTGTCCGTAGCCTCATGGTTAGGATATCTTATAGGAGCAGCACAGTGAATTGGACTCTTTCAGGCTAAGAAGGTCCTTGGCCTCTTGGGCTGGGCAGACACTAGCTTCTCTCCTTGGCCTCTTGGGCTGGGCAGACACTACCTTCCCTTATGCCAGGCAGTTCCTGGCATGATACCACTGCTTTTTAGTCCTTCTGAAGCAGGTAGCATCCCAGGGCACCCCTGCTCTGAGCAGATCAAGGTGCTTTATGCACCACCAACCAGCTGCACTAATACAGCAGCTCAGACCTGCTCCTGGGGAGATGCCTCCTAATGACTGATGTGGCACCTCTCCACTTAGTGAGCATCCAACTCTCTCCATAGACACCTCTGTTCCCAATACTGCACAAACTCCAAAAGTCTCAGTGAGACCTCTGAATTTTCTTGGTCAGGAATATTTCTTTAAGTCATTGTGAAGTTGGATGCAGGACGGTAGTGATCTGAACCTCATCTTTAACAAGCAGCATGTGTGTGTATATGACCATTTTTAACTGGAAGAAATGCACAAGGACACAGGACACACTGCCTTGTAGGTGCTACAAACATTCATACTGCAGTGGCAGCTACAAAGTGTCCCGGAGCTGCAGCAGTAAGAGGTTGTGTCGCCGGAGCACAGCGTCTCACACACGATCTGTCTCCGTTTATAACCACAACATCCGTGTGGCCACAGACTGTGGTATAGATGACAACTGTGAAGGCTGCATGGCCACAGGACTGTTGCACCCTGTCAACCTAAAGATGCAGAATATCCCACAGTCAATCCTGGGTTGTCACTTACGATTCTAGTAGTACACAAATTTGCAATTTGTAGTTCTTTCTCTGTCCCTTTCTCCTCGGATCAGTGACAGATTCTCAAAGCTAAGAGATTGAAAGAGACTTCCAGTGGAAGTGAGTCCTTCCCAAAACATGAAATATTTAACTAGGTTGCTTCCATAATCAAGATGTTTTCAGCATTAAATGCAAAGAGGGGGAAAAAAGGAAAACCTTGTTGTGTTAAACAAAAAGAATCCAGCTCACAGCAACTGATTTTAAGAATATCCTAGACAAACTGAAAGGAAATCTGCAAACTCAGACTGTTTTATCCTTCACTGGGAGCAGTACTGGAAGAACACAGTTCTCAGAAAATCCAAACCACATTATACACAAAATTACATTGATAAGAAATACTTTCACATTTTAATGCTGTAAAAAATAGCTAGATGTCATTGATAAGAAATACTTTCACATTTTACTGCTGTAAAAAATAGCTAGAATTCTGACATGACTTGAAGCACATGCTTAGCTGCCATGCAGGAAGGGCAGGGAAGGAGAGCTGATACTACAGTTGCTAAAACTCATTACATGGGTGAGTGTTACCCTTGAACTCTTAATGGTCACTCAGGAATGTCATCAAAAGCCTTTGCCTTTGAGAAAATATAGGTATCTCCCACATGTAGGAATGGAGCACCTTTACATAAAGTTTATTATAAAGGGCTAAAGCCATCCAGAAATAAGGGAGCTCCTCTGCATGTTTTTCTGCCAGCCTAAGGCCACGTTGTCGAGAGACATTACTTCCATGGGAAGTAGTCATGGATAACATACATCCAGCACACACAGCTTTCCAGAAAGCTACACAGACAGACACAGGATAGGTCCCCTCTGGGATCCAGGACAAATAGATTGAGTAAAACAAGTAATCAGATTTCACTCTGACATCTTCCATTTGGAATGTCAACCTAAGGATTGCAATATAACAACAATTAACTTTGGGCATCAGGAAAAAGGGAATAAATAGTTCCATTATCTAATTTGGAAGTGAACTTTTTTTAACCTAGCACTAAATCCCTTTTAAAAATAATTTCCTTCAAGCTCTCACTTCGTAACAATCAATAAATGCAAGAAAGCATCAGTTTCTCCTCCCTGATAGCTGCAGACAGAGACACTTTCCCAAACAGGAATCACTTTGCTTTTGTTCCTCTTTAAAGAGGAGAAAGGTCAGCAAGAAAAATATTTGCACCTGCATCACTCTAAACAAAGAAAACATTGAAAATATGGAAATGTGCACAAGATTATTCAGGCAGTCAGGACTGATAGCTGTTTCACAAACAAAAAATAAGTAAGTCGAAAACAAATCCCAAATCTGGAATTAGTTAATGTGTGTTGTGATTTTAAGAGGATGAAGAGTCCTATTAAATGCAGTGGGATAGTTCATGTTTGGAGCTCCACACTGTGTGATAATCAGCAATAAGGCAGTTGGGGTTGGCAAAATTTACCTAGAACAGTTTACTCTGTTAGCAGGTTTTAGCTTATTTTATATGACCAAGAAAATTCTTCGAACTCCTAAGAGAAATAAATTACTCTGCTCCCTTCTCCAGTAAATATCCTGGAGTTTGCACTGACTGAAATTCGGATTTACTCTTCTGAGCAAAGATGAAATCATAGGAAACGTTTCTCAGAGTTTAGGAGAAGCTTTCCCTGAGGTTTGGAACACAAGTGACAGAGCTTGGACAGCAGTAACTCCAATCTCTGCTTCCTCCCCCACAACATTTATTTAGGATTCACATATTCCAGAAAACAATCATCTTCACAGAATTGTAACTGCATTGGCAAATTGGGACAGGATGAAACTTGTCAACCAAAAAGTCAGTCCCTGCTCCCAACCTTTGGGGATTGCACGAGATGTTTGTTACCTTGGAATACCTGCAAGGCACATAGATAGTTTGAATAGGATTGCAACAGACACATTTGAAGGACAGAATGAAAAAAGATTAAATCCAGGCTACTAAAAACCAAAGTATTTCTTTTCCACTTAGATACCTGGATTTGTCTTCCAAGAGGTTGGAATCATTTATGCCACTGAACTTCACTTGTAGATACCTGGATTTGTCTTCCAAGAGGCTGGAATCATTTATGTCACTGAACTTCACTTAAAAGGAATTCAGTAAAGATAAAGGAGTATTTTCCTTTGGTGTTTCCAAGGTTTTACATTGGATACCCCAATCTAATTCCCTTTTGATTATCCCTGAAGGATAAAGCTTAACAGACCTGCAAAAAGGTTATGATGCTGCTGCTAAGAATTGGTTACAGTGGATATTTCAGCCTCTATAAAATTCCAAGCATATGCCTGTGTGTTAAATTAGGGATTCGGATTAAAATGGATATAACTGTGTAACAATTTATATGGGGACTGTAACAAAACAGATATTAAGGTAGACAAGCACACCCTGGTGCTCCAGTGAACAGCAAGTTACACATTTTAGTGTGATTAGCTATAAATTAACAGTGCTGATTCGAGCAAATATTCTCCGTTTAATGGGTGTAATTCAAAGTGGTAACTAGTGCTGCAATATCTGGATTTATATTTCAATTTGCCAGTGAATGCTAAAGTTTATTTCACCTCGAAGAAAGCTGAGAGCATATTTTGCTCTACCTGAGGCTGGAACTACTTTGAATTAGTGTTTTTAGTGAAAAGTAATTAACATCAAAGATTAAGTGAACTTAATAATTTAAAGAGTGTATCACTTAATATATGAATGTTTTGGTATCAGGCCAGAAGGCTGTGGCTGAGTATTTGTGAGAAATGTGTAAATATTATAGTAGAATGTTGTGTATAGAGTGTTAATATAAAAAAATCAAACAGACTCATTGGGTTGGGGTTGCACTTTTAACGTGGGAAGATTATGTTAGCGTAGAAAACACATAACCACTGAATGATTATATGGGTGCTTTTATTGAAGAGCTCTGGGAGTCGGGGTACAGACCCAAATCTGACTCCGACATGGATCTGAGATGGATACATTTTTATACTCTTCTCTTACATAACCATAGGTTAATCATTACATTACTATTATTCTATTGATTTCACCCAAGCATGGATCCCAGTTGCTTTTGATTATTGTTACAATCCTCCCTAGGCATAACTTCAAGTTCGCTTTGATCATTGTTATAATCCCCCCAAACATAGTTTCAAAATCTTATAATAATAATCTATTAATCAGGCAAATAATAATCTATTAATCAGGCAGATATGTGCAGATGGATATGCAAGTACATACAAGTTTGGTCACTCTACTAAACATAATATTCATCTCTGTCGCCTATTAATCAGAAAATACATGCAGGTGGATAATATTTATCTTTCTTACTAAGTTTGCTTTTAACTACCATGATTCGCTCTACTAAGTATAATATCCATCTTTGTCACTAAGGTCTACCTTGACTACCACAATTCCAAACATTTTACCCCATGCTATCAATTATAAAAACAAAAAGGTGATGGAAAAAAACAGGTTCTGACGTTTCCACAGCAGCTTTCAGAGGGTCTGAAAGCCACTCGAGGAAACCCAAGGTGTTTGGGTGACAAATTCATCCTCTGGAGAGGAACCGGCCTGGAAAAGCACCGCGGGAAGGGCACAGGGACTCGGAGCCGCCGAGGA
>NW_008673966.1:0-6437 GCF_000695815.1 Acanthisitta chloris | reverse complement strand
TATATATGTAGAAAACAAACAGATAGATGCCATGTGTTTTGAAAAATGTCCCCTCACACATTTCTTCAAAAGCCCAAGATACTACAATGCCTGAGAAATTGATAGAGTACCCAAAATCAACTCTAATATGCTTGACTCATCTGCTGATTTTAATTGAATGGTCTGTATCTTCAGGCAATTTCATTATTCTCCCTAGAGCTGTGGAGCTAAATGAAAGACAAACCTCGTTAACCTCTGACCATGAAAATCAATAATTTTCAATAAAATTTAGGCTCATTTGTTTCCAAAAGATCCCACATCTTGACTCTAGTATCGTGTGCCCCAGAGTTAATCAGCTATGGAATATTACATTTTTCCAGATATTTTTTTGTCAACTTAGCTACAAGGTCTAATTTTACCTAAAGCTACAGGAATCTTTGTATGTGTATGAAACAGCTTCTCTCCAGTTCATGTGGTGGTATAAGCAAACAGTATCCAACTTGCCCTGCATTCATAGCAACTCCAGAGTGACACTGCAAACACTTCAAAGAGCACTAACCCTTATTTTTAGTTCTGTTTAGGGTCATTGATTCTTCTTCAACCACAGAATTGATTCCTACAAGTTCATGTTGCACACTTTATCTCACTGAATTCTGCAATCCCTGAATGCAAAAGCACATTCCTCTTTTAAATAAAAATGCCAACCTTCCCAGCACAGCACTGGAAAAAGCTGAATATGGGCTTGTTTCTCTGAGTGCACCAAAAGCAAAGGGTGAAAAAATGCTTAGTATTTCTTCTAGTTCCTCTTCTGCTAACAGCAAACAGCAGCAACTGTGGTACTCTGTTAATGAAGTGCTTAAACTATTAGATTCCTCCAACTGGCTAGGAGAGGATATTTGTATAGATCGTGGCTATACAATAAGAGGAAATCCATTCCTTACCTCAGTGGAGCATAAAATACAGAAATTTCGGACTAGAAGTTGGTGTTCTGCAGAAAGAGCAAATATAACCTTGCTAGAGCGTGACAAATATTGATAAAAAAAAAGCAGATCAGTGAAGGGAAGAATCAAGCAGTCCCCCCAAACACAATGCACAAATCCCCACTGGAATTCTACCAATGTTACAGGAACAACACCAGCTTACAGCAGAGCTATCATACAAATACAAAAATTGATGTTTCTAATGCCTGGACTGGGTTGAACACTAGATTCTAAAGCTACAGAAGCAATGTCTATGAAGAAAATATTAGCAATAAGAACATTTCCTGGTCATTGGGGAGCATGACTTTCCAATGGCTTTCTTTGAGAAGGAAGCCTGGGGAAATTGGTCAAGTACATCAAGATAAGGGAATAATTGGGAAGGAAAACAAAGGTCTCAGTGGAACACAACATCCACTCTCAGAAGATAAGCCGTGCACATGTCTAACCAGTCTGAGAGACTGGATGACTGAATACTCAAAGTCCATCCTGAAGATTTGCAGATGCTGACAGGTCTGAAAGCAGCAAACCCAAAATACATCCCACAGGATACCTCCATATCACACAGACATGCTGAGAGCCACAGCATCCCCACAGCAACACCCCCTCTGGATGGACTAAAATCTTGGCAAGGGGACTGAAGAAGTTAAAGCAAATAGAAAACTCAGTTCCACAAGAATAAATGTTAATGGAAAGGACAACATTGATAGCATTTAGGTTTTGCTTCTCTGAGCAAAAGCTTCCACTACCATTCTGGAGAGCTCTTGGCAGGCCAAGGCAGCCAGACCTTCCTCCTTGGAGGGTACTCCCCTCTGGATGAAAGATCAGTCCTTGTTGACCACTGAAAGTCTTAGCTGCTCTGTGGAGAGCTCAGAGGAAGGCACTGAATGTGATAATATGGCAAAGGAGATAATTCTCCGTAGAACCTGGACCAAAATTCCCATTGCCATTAAAATTCATTTCACACCAGTTCAGGCTTTAATGCATAGCTGCATTTTCTCCACTGAATTCCCTCTGCCAAAGAAGTCCCTAACCTAACTTACACCCTTGTCTAAGTGAGACACTTCCTCAGGTTAATCAGCCCAGTAAGAATAGATCTTTTGCTGACTTTAAGAACCTTGGTGGAAGAAAACCAAATAAATTATATTAAAGGTCAGGGAAAGTTGCAGCCAACTTACAGCAAATTCCTCCAAACACAGCTGAGCATTTTGCAGAACCTTAATGAGAAACAATCAGCTTGCTCCTCTGACAGCTCAGTTTAGGGAGTAAAACACTGGCTATCGTGTAGGTTGGTAATGTAGACAGCAAAAGCTACATGATGAGATCCTCTTTTGGTGACTCAGCACAGAGACTCAGCAAAGTGCAGAGCTTGCAGAACAGCAGGGAAACCACACCACGGCTAAAGTTTCTAAAAGTTACAAAAGCAACTGACAACTGATCCCTTTTCTCACTGCTTTCGAGTGAAATGTTGTATTACACATGCTAAAAATGATGCTGAGAGGGTATCCCACAGGGAAGGATTAGGATCTTCTGAGCAAAGAGTAAATATTTATCACTAGGTAGAAGCAATGAACTCTCAGAACTAAAATTAAATACAATCAGCCACTGTTCAATATTAGATAAGAAAAATCAAAGATATTAGACATGGGATTTAGATTAGATATGAGATTCTTCTACTGTTAGATGAAAATCCAAAGGAAAGTTCAGTTGGATTTGCCATCAGGAATCTAATTTCCACAAACAAAAAGAAAAGACTACTTCAAGAAAAAGATAAGAAAGTTTATCAAAAATCTGCTATGTAGCAAGAAAAATAATTACCCACCTCTAGGACCTGGATTTATTGTTCCTTTTCCAGAAGAGCACAACACCTGGAGTCACCCAAAGGACAACAGGTTCTTGTTTCTTTCTACATACCATGAATACTGGTAATTGCATTCCAGCTTCCCACTCTTTTTTCAAGCAAGAGCCTTCTCACTTTTCAGATTTGAAATGAAATAGCTCTCAACACCAGGCAGTGTATTCTAGTGAATACCCACATCGAGTCAAATCAAACCAACTGACCTCACATCATTTTCCCAAACATTTATGATGTTTTCATTGCACTACCCCTAATAGGAATTTTACTGCAAGATTCATAGCAAGTGACTGAAACCTTTGGCAGTGGAGCAGTGACTGCATGGCAATTACTCTACAAATATTAGCCATAAATGCTCCATATTACAGGAAACACTTCACTAATGTTGTGCTTGAGAAACTCAGGCAATACCAAATAATGTTCCCCACTGACAGTTGTACCTGCTGCTTAGCACAAAACATCTTTCAGTCTGGAAAGCAGAAGCACTTGTCCTCCTGACCACTGTAAATCAAGCATATCTCTGGTTTTCCTTGCAAATCTTCAGCTCAAGGGCCTCTATGGGCAAAGCAGAGTACTGAGAAGTCAGTCTAGAGGTTACAGCAGAAATGCTATTGCCTGAATATCTGGGATCTATGTCCATCTGAATACCAAGTGATACAAAGGTTAGCATAGCATATTAGTACTTGTAAAACCATTTGACAAGCTCTATCCATCTGAGCAGTAGTGCTGTTACACTCAATTTTGGAGAAGTTCAAGTCAAACCACAATGTTAAGCAGCAATAGAAATAATCATGTTAGTTTAGCCTGATCCAGTGCAGTGAGGGCTTCAGTGTGCATAGCCAAGGTTTTCAGTAGTGAGGAACAACTTTGGAGCCTTCTTTATATGATAGGCAACATCACACACCTGCATGAGATCCCTTTTCAAAGGCTAGTACACATCATTCACTTGCTTTTTAAAACCCCCAAGTGGAGTGTGCATGCTGCACATGCTTATACACACACTTTCAAACTGCCCATTTATAAATCCTCTGTCATTTTTTCTAAACAGATTGCAAAAATTTGTGCAGTCCAAAGCAGTAAGCAGAGAACTGTCTTCATCACCAATCATCACAGGCCAGAGTTTCTTAAGAAACTCAGACAAAGACAGGAATTTCAAAGTACTAATCATCCAGTGACCAAAGAATTTTTCTTTTTCCTTTAAAATCATACCTATTTCATAATGATTTGGACCCACTGTAAACAATTTCTCTGGCTCCATAGGAAATTGATATATTGCTCACAAGGACCATGATCACACCTTGGGCTTGCAGATACAGATACACCCAAAGGACTTGACACAGACCTGGCCAACCACATTGCCATCCTGTAGGCACTGGGGGCTTATACAGATCTTTCTCTTCCATTCTGCTGTGCAAATTTAAATTGGGCTTTTCAGAATCAGCTTTACCAGTACAACACTTTTACCAAACCAAATATTCCTGAGTGTGCTCATCATGAACTAAGGTTTTTGAAGATAGTTTCTGTCCTGCTATATACTCAGAGACAAGAGGTGCTGAGGCTTGTAAAACTGAGCTTGGACTGTCAAACACCAGAACCTTCCAGACATTTCCCAGGAAAGACTTAATTTCACAAGACATGTGAAATGAACCCTCATTTAGCAGTATCCTGGCATGACCCTTACTGAGCTCATTAGAAACTAAGCACAGCACATTCAGGTATTTCCTGAAATACCCTAAACTTTTCCCAGCGATGGAAACATTTCTTATCACATCCTCTCAGTTTTAAAATGCCCTATTTAAATTTTGCTTGCTTTATTTCCTTATTTATTTTGAGACTACAAGGGCAGCTCACAGAGGCTTTCCATGTGCCTTAGCTGCTTTTTAATGTTAGGAGAGCTGTCAAAATTCATAGGTTGAAAATTATGGTAATTCCATGTAAATTGTATTTATAAAGGAATTCAGCTGTTTGCTCCTATACCAGCTGGGGCTCTTCAGCCTGGAGAAGGGAAGACTGTGTGGAGACCTCATAGCAACTTTTCAGTATCTGAAGGGCCTACAAGGAGCTGGAGAGGGACTCTGTGTTAGGAACTGCAGTGACAGGACAAGGGGGAATGGGTTCAAACTAAAGGAGGGAAAGTCAAGGTTGGACGTGAGAAAAATGTTTTTTACTATAAGTGTGGTGAGACACTGGCACAGGTTACCCAGGGACGTGGTGGATGCTCTAACCCTGTGGTGTTCAAGGCCAGGCTGGATGAGCCTTGAGCAACCTGATCTAGTGAGGTGTCCCTGCCCAGGGCAGGGGGTTGGGACTAGGTGATCTGTAAGGTCCATTCCAACCCCTAAGTCCTATGATTCGTCTTGGAAAACTGTCTGGTTCAGTGCTGATTGTCTTATTATAGTAGTATCAGTGAAGAAAATTTAAGGAGCTAAATGCACACCTGTGCCTGGGTAGCACAACACAGCAGAATTGTGTGGTAGTGTCAGCACAGCTCAGTAACAGCTCTTCCCAAATTAGATTAATTTCATTTTAAAGAACGAAGGAGCTGGGCATTCATTTTATGACACTAGCCTTCCTTCCTACTTGCAAAGAGTCTACTCTGCTTGCTGTCAGCTTATTAGCTCTTAAAAAAAAATTATACACAGAAATTTGTGATGGTCTATAGGAAAAAAGCTCTAAATATAATTCTCTCTACGCCACCAATTTCTAAAATACAAGAGGGTTGTTTTTGCAACAGGTCAACAACTCAGGAAAGCAGTAAACATGTGCTGCAAGTCTAATCCTTTCCAGTATAGTAATTAAGGTGTTTAAGTGATTTGTTCAATGAGGATGGACATTCAATTTGAACACAAGTGTACAAATCATGGGAGTTGTGATATTCAATTGAAAATAAAATCAACAACAAGGGATTTTTTCCTTCTAAGCTTCCCATAAAAATACAAATTTATTAGATCTCATTTAAAGTTATTGAAGACTATCAAAAGAACATTATTCCAGCATTGATTCAAAACCATGGGGTGCACTATCAGCATAATTAAAATGAAAGTATATTGAGCTATTTTCCTTTCCTCCTTCCATATTATTGTCTAATTGTTCAGAATGTCTGTTTGTTACAGAGGCAGAGTAATTAAACACAGCACGTTGCAACAAGGGGGATCATAAAGCCAGAGCTGGCTGCATTACCAACACAGATATCAGCATAGGAAAACATCGAGGAAAGGATCAGAATTGTAATTGAAAATAATTGGATGATCCAGTTCATTTGGCTGACATCAAGACAATTTGTGCACTCCAGCACTCTTTAGCCCTGGATGTTCCTCATTCACCTGTGCTCTTAAAATGGATCTTTTCAAGGAAAACTCTGGCGTAATGTTAAAAATCTGCTTGAAGTATCTATGGCTTGTTAGAAGGCCTCAGCACCACCATTCCCTGTGAATGGTCACTGGGCTGATAGGCAGTTTGCTACCTACAAAACATGTCAGACCTAAAGTGTGTGGAGGGACTGGAGCACAAGTGCCATGAGGAGAGGCTGAGGGAGCTGGGGGTGTTCAGCCTGGAGAAGAGGAGGCTCAGAAGAGACCTCATCACCCTCTACATCATCACCCTGACAGGAGGTTGGAGTAAGGTGG
>NW_008673965.1:0-1367 GCF_000695815.1 Acanthisitta chloris | reverse complement strand
AATTGTGGGATCCCATGGGAAGGGAATTCCAGGATCTCATGGGAAGAGAATTTTGGGATCTCATGGGAAGGAAATTTTGGGATCTCATGGGAAGAGAATTCCGGGCTCGGAATGCTATTCCTGGTGAAATTTCCCTTTCCTTTGGGCAGGACAACGCGATTCCAGGATCGGTGAGTTTTTCCCCTTTTCCCTTCCCCAAATTCCCTGGAATTCCCTGGAATTCCCTTTGCCAGAATTGTGGAATCTGAGACTTTTTCCTTCCCCAGAGGAATTGTCGACGTTGCTAGGTGAGAATTCCCAGGATTTGGGGCAGGGAATCATCCCAAGGAGGTGAGAATTGGAAAAAAAAGGGAATTTTTCCCATTTTTTTTGCAGTCCAGAGGGAAAGGGAAGTGGGTGAGTGATTGATTCCCACGGGGGATCCCAGAATTCCTGGGAATTCTCACCAAATTCTGGAATTTTCTCTCCATCCAGAGGAGCTGAGAGCGGCGCTGGGTGAGTCAAAATTTCATTATTTCCTTTATTTTAGTTATTTCCATTTACATTTATTCCCATTTTTTAATTATTTCCAATGATTCCTATTTTTTAGTTCTTTCCAATTATTCCCATTTTTTAGTAATTTCCAATTATTCCTATTTTTTAGTTCTTTCCAATTATTCCCATTTTTTAGTAATTTCCAATTATTCCTATTTTTTAGTTCTTTCCAATTATTCCCATTTTTTAGTAATTTCCAATTATTCCTATTTTTTAGTTCTTTCCAATTATTCCCATTTTTTAGTAATTTCCAATTATTCCTATTTTTTAGTTCTTTCCAATTATTCCCATTTTTTAGTAATTTCCAATTATTCCTATTTTTTAGTTCTTTCCAATTATTCCCATTTTTTAGTAATTTCCAATTATTCCTATTTTTTAGTTCTTTCCAATTATTCCCATTTTTTAGTAATTTCCAATTATTCCTATTTTTTAGTTATTCCCAATTATTTCCATTTTTCAGTTATTATTTCCAATTATTCTCATTTTTTGGCTATTTCCATTTTCATTTATTTCCATTTAAATTTCCATTTTTTTATTTCCATTTTCATTATTTCCAATTTTTACTTATTTCCATTTCAATTATTTCCCATTTTTTTACTTATTTCCAATTATTCCCATTTTTTAGTAATTTCCAATTATTCCTGTTTTTTAGTTATTCCCAATTATTTCCATTTTTTAGTTATTATTTCGAATTATTCCCATTTTTTGGTTATTTCCATTTTCATTTATTTCCATTTAAATTTCCATTTTTTTATTTCCATTTTCATTATTTCCAATTTTTAGTTCTTTCCAATTTTAATTATTTTCATTTTTTTACTTATTTCCAATTATTC
>NW_008673964.1:0-613 GCF_000695815.1 Acanthisitta chloris | reverse complement strand
TTTGGAGGTTTCTATGACCTCCTTGAGGCTCCTCAGAGGATTTGGAGGTTTCTATGACCTCCTTGAGGCTCCTCAGAGGATTTGGAGGTTTCTATGACCTCCTTGAGGTTCCTCAGAGGGTTTGGAGGTTTCAGGAGCTCCTTGGTGTGTCCTGGGAGATCTTTAGAGAGGTTTGAAGGCCTCTCAAGGGTTTTTGGGGTCAGATCTTCGCTCTTAGCTGGATCCTTGGGTCATTTTTGGCCTCCACTTCCTTGAGGCCACCCCTGGGGGAGTTTGGTTCCCCGTCCTGGGGTTCCTCCCGCCCCGGCTGACGCTCTCGTCCCCAGGCTCACCCCGGGGAGATGGTTGGCGCCTTGGCCGCGCAATCCTTGGGTGAACCTGCCACCCAGATGACCCTCAACACCTTCCACTACGCCGGAGTGTCGGCCAAGAACGTCACCCTGGGCGTCCCAAGGCTCAAGGAGCTCATCAACATCTCCAAGAAACCCAAGACGCCGTCCCTGACCGTCTTCCTGCTGGGCCAGAGCGCGCGCGACGCCGAGAGGGCCAAGGTGGGGACACCGCGGGGACGTCTCCGTCTCCAGCTCATCTCCAGCTCCTCATCCCGTGTTCC
>NW_008673963.1:0-3968 GCF_000695815.1 Acanthisitta chloris | reverse complement strand
TTGGATCCAGCCGCACCTAGGCTCCTCCTTGAGAGGGAGTTTAGAAAGCAAGGGGGTCCTTTCTGCACCTCAGGACTCAGCAGGAGAGCTTCTTTAACAAACTTTGTCTGAAGCTCCCACTCTGCCTGTGACAGTTACATCATACGCCTATTTCTAAGAAATAATACAACACTTCCTTACTTTAGCTGGTAGTGATTTTAGCTGAGGTTTAACTGCTAGTGACTTTGGATTATTAATATAAACAAAATTAGATAAATAACAAGAACCTAAGGAGATAAAGCAGTTAAGCACTTTAAAAGTTAAACAGGTATAATTGAAGATGTCTGTAGCAGGTATTTCATAAATATTGGAATTTGGAATATGTGAGTAGAACAATAAGAAAAAGTTTAAAGGTTTTAAATCAGTGAAACTCCCAGAAAAGAAAGTGATGTAGCAAAGATAATGTTTGTTTTGAGGGTTAGGGCAATAGCTGTGGTGATAGTGAGGTAGAAATTATCACATATGTAACAATAATAAGAGTAAAAATATATATGCACGTAAGTCTTTATTTTTGAGTGATAATGTAGATCTTTTTAAAAACACAGGCACAATTTTTGCATTTTCCAGAAGTGAAAACAGAGAAAAATCAAAGCATAAGGACTAACATGCCAATAAGGGTTGTAGGAGAGTACAGTTTCCTTATGTATCTGCCTAGCATCCTACCTCAATAACACGGTGAGATAGATTAATTGGTGAACTTCGGTTCCTGCAGAGAGGTGGAACAGTTTAAGGATGGCTTAAAATCAAATATTACAATGATGAAACTTAAATCTTCCCTGTAAATCTAGCCCTAGTTTTCATTATATAACAGTTCTCTGTCTCTAGTATAGGGCAAATATTGTTGAAGTTTCTCCAAGGTGTTTTGAAGGCAAAGATACATGTGGTGCCTAACAGAGACTTTGTTCTGTGAATATGAAAGTGCTCAAATGATTTCAGTTCTATGCAGGAAAGTATAACATATGTTCTAGTAAACAAATACAGAAAACATCCAATGTAACTATTTGTGTTGTCCATTTCTCCTCTTAATCTGACCATGCCACTAAGATATGGATTGTGGTGGCTGCTCAAATCAAATGCAACGCTGTTTGCTTCAAGCATTTCTTTGTTTCAGAGCTGAAAATCCATCAGTTCCACTTCTATGAAACGTGAGAGATCCCAACACACTTCCATTCTTCTTCCTGCCACTTCCTTTAGTCTCCTGTTTAGAAACTGATAACTGGATATTAAAATAATAGGAAAGTGTATGATGTTCTTAAAAATCTTCTTTTAATTAGACAGGTGCAAAGGCCAAAATCTTTGTTTTCAGCAAGCAGAGCAATGGATACCTGCAGGCTTAAGGAAGCTGAGGAATCAGGGTTGGGCCCTCATGCTGTTCAAGAATAATTGAACTAGGTGGGGCTTCTTCAGCTGTAAACACATATGGAAACTCTTGAATCTCCTTCTACTTGCAACGCTTTTACTTCATAGCAGTTAAACAAAACTCCAGTGTTTGAAAACTGTGGCATCTTCTAACTGTGGCATGAGATTAAGTTGTCTTCTCATGCTCTTCAATGGATTTTAGTCAAAACTTCAGTGAAGGAAAAGTAACAATTTGGATGCAAATAAGGAATGATCCAGAACATTTTCTTTCTAATGCAAAATTAGGATGTCTTTGATAAATTTTAAAGATGACAAACTTGGAAAAAAGGAAGAGAAGACTATTTTATTCTTCATGAACTTATAAAGATGACAACTGCAACAGGCTGCCCAAGACAAATCCTTCTAGATATACAGGTGGATAAATAAGGATAATCAGAAAGTAAATGGAGCCTGTGAAAGGAGTGATGGGCAGAAGAAGGTCACTGACACAATATATTAGTTATTTATAATTATCTCATGTGGGTTTTCTTACTTATCTCATCCTGGGCAATGTCAGAGAATACTTAATGACAAGGAAAAGACCACAGTTCAGCTGGGTACAGATGCAATTATCTTAAAATGTATAATCAGAAGGGATTGTGTTAGGAACAGTGGAAGTGTAAAGAACTGGGATTACTACTCCTCAGACTATGAAGAAGATGTGTCACTTTCTCTTGCTGGAAGCAGATCTCATATCCAGGTGTCTGTGGTCTGATCTGACCCTGATGTTCTAGGATGACCTGCTATGAGTTATTAAACATTGATTATGGCAATTGCACACAGATCTTAACATGAATTAAATTTAAAAGTAACGAAGTAGGTTGAAACTTCCCATATGTCTGTTTAATAACATTAGTAGAATTAGAAATTAAGATGGGCAGGTTTTAATTTTGAATTTCTACTCTTTATTGTTGTAATTATTATGCATATTACCATAGATGACCTCAATTTTGGTGAATAGAATAGCATAGCATAGCATAGCATAGCATAGCATAGCATAGCATAGCATAGCATAGCATAGCATAGCATAGCATAGCATAGCATAGCATAGCATAGCATAGCATAGCATAGCATAGAATAGAATAGAATGGAATGGAATGGAATAGAATAGAACATCCTGAGTTGGAATGGACCCACAAGGATCATCTGTAAAGCCCTTGAACTGAAATACAGAAAACATTGCAAACTAGGGAGACAAATTGGAATACAGTCTCCTGCTCCCTCATTCATTCTCCTTTCTGCATTTTGCTGTCATACAGGTTTGATTTCAATATACCTGGAGGGAAGACCATTGAACTAGTAAATTTTACTTAGGTTGCAGCTCATCTTGTCTGAAACTCTTTTGGCTTAGTTCCAATTCACACCATCCAGAAACTGCTAACCTTGAACAAGTTAGAAATTATTCCTCTTGGAAAATGCATTACAAAAGGAAAAGTCCACATTGCAAAGACATAACTAGAGTCCACAAACCCCACTGGAAAGGGACTTCAGGCTGCTTCTTCCTGGTCTTCTGACAGAGCCCAGGCAATGTTTGTGTTCCCAGTAGTGTGAACCATACCACTGTTAGCGTAGAAAACACACAATCACTGAATGATTATATGGGTGCTTTTATTGAAGAGCTCTGGGAATCGGGGTACAGACCCAAATCTGACTCTGACATGGATCTGAGATGGATACATTTTTATACTGTTCTTTTACATAACCATGGTATAATCATATGTTAATCATTACTTTGCTATTGTTCTATTGATTTAATCCAAGCATGAGTTTGAGCCCCCTTCCAGTATTGTTGTATTTCACCCAAGCGTGAGTTCGAGCTCCCTTTTTCCATTATTGTTGTATAATTATCTATTATGCAGGTGGGTACGTACAGGTAGGTACCCAGGTGTACGTGCACAGGTTCACATCGTTCTGCTAAGATAATGATCATTCTTGTCATTAAGGCCTACTCTAGCTGCCTTGTCATTAAGGCCTACTTCAGCTACCTTGCCACTCAGGCCTACTTTAGCTACCACGATTTTAGAAACATTTCATCCCATGTTATCACCACTGCTTGCTTAATTGGTGAGAGAAACTGAGGTGTTGAGTTCAGATTCCAGTTGTACCATGACAAAAATACAGACAGCAGGAGATGCAGTTTAATGACTGAAGGGGGTCACAGGCTTGCAGCCATGTGCACCACTGAAAATATGTTTATCACACAAGCAAAAGGACATGGATATTTCTATATAAAGAGAGGGAAGAAATAACAACACCAACTCCTTCTACATGGTAGAATCACATAACTTTTCAAGACCATGCCAGGTGTTGATTCAATTTTGGTTTGAGCCCATACGGTTCTATCTTAGGTTCAACAAATATTTTGAATAATTGCTCCAATCAGGCTCTGATATGGGTAAAAATAAAGATTTGAATTGGTTTTAAATTTCAGCTTTGCGTTGAGATTTTTTGCTGTCTCAGAGTCCCATTTGGATGTTTCATTGGATTAGAACAGATGAGTGTCCTGGTTTGAATGCAAACCAGTGAGAGAC
>NW_008673962.1:20629-22568 GCF_000695815.1 Acanthisitta chloris | reverse complement strand
GATGGATGGATGGATGGATGGATGGATGGTCCAATAGATGGAGAAAGGGAGGGAGGGAGAGATGGATGAATGGAGAGAAAGAGGAAAGGGTGGATGGATGGGCAGATGGATGGATGGATGGTTCAATGGATGGAGAAAGGGAGAGAGGGAGGGAGGGAGAGAAGGAAGAAAGGGTGGATGGATGGTTCAATAGATGGAGAAAGGGAGGGAGGGAGAGATGGATGAATGGAGAGAAGGAGGAAAGGGTGCATGGATGGATGGATGGACAGACGGAGGGATGAATGGACGGGTGGATGCCCTCTGCGCCCGCCCCCTCCTCTGGCGCCTTCATGCACGCCGTGCCTGCAGCTTTAAGCACGTTAGGAGCTGAGGCATAATAGCAGTGTCCCCATCAGTACCCTGCAGGCAGCGATTCACATTCTCCTTGGGCTGTTATTTAAAAACAACCGGGTGTCTTGGTTACAAGGTGATTACTGCAGTCAGTGCAAAACGCTCTCCAGAGATTAATCTCTACAGGAGAGATTGATTTGTCTTGTAATCCTGTCCCCCTGTTATGATTATTTCATTAAAACAATCAAATAGGCTAAATGCAAAACATGTTAAAGAGTGAAATACATCTTCAAAAGGAGAGTTTCTATGCCGTTTCTGTGTTGGAAGCAGGGAAGAAAGTGCAGAGAGTGTGATTAAAATCTTGATCATAATTCTCTGTTTCTAAGTAGCAGGAGCACTCTGCAGCAGCAGCTCTTTCACGGTGCTGCATCCAAGGGTTTGCACACTGCATCAGCTGCAGAAGTTCCCGAAGGACTCAGGCTGGTTAGTGTGAAACCACAGCACAGAAGCATTGCAAAAGGAAGGGCTCAGCAGCTAAGCAAAGGCAGAGGTAAAGGGCGTTTCAGACTTCTGTTTCTGTTGCTTGGCACTTGCCATTTGGAAAACAACATTCCTTTTTGGGAACTACAAGTCCCAAACTGCACTGTGGGAAGAACATGCCTCTTACTAGCTAGTGCTCAGCACAAATTCCCAAATATGGATAAGGAATCAATTTTGAAAAAGACTCACGCTGGCTGGATACTCCTCACTGAGGCTCAGAAAAGGAGTGAGACAGCACAAAAACAAGGTGAGTTTACAATATGCAAAGGTGTTGTCCAAGGATTTCTTCCATGGGGCAGCCAAGAGTATTGTGTCCCTTAGAAGGGCAGCACAGCACTGTTCTGGTGATGGAGGCGACTCCTGAGATGGGACTGTTGTTTCAGGTGGGGAGCGAGCAGCAGGAGCAGCTGTGCTCTTCAGGTCCTGCTTCCCTGCAGATGCTCCTTATTAATGAAGACCTATGGAAAGACAACAGGCTGCAACACTATGTAGTCATGTTAGAAGCCAGGAAGGGTCAGGGAGAGAGGTAGGAGGTGCTCTAACAGAAACCCTGTCTAGTTGGAGTGTGTGCTTGTTGGAGAATCCAGGGTGGACAAGCAGCCTCGTAATAACCATAATTACAGGTACAATGAATTCCTCTGTAAGGCATGGTAGAATGTTTTTGTACTTCAGTCCTCTTCCTAGAGGGGACAGTGTGGTGCCTTGGAGGCCAAACACACGCAGCTCTCTGACCTGCAAATAACAGTAACTCAGGAACAGGGTTGTTTAACTGCAGGCCAGGAACAATTACTTATTTTACTGGCAATTTGTTAACAAGCAAAATGAAATCCTTCTGAAATATAATCATCTTAGTGGAGATGAGAGATGCTCAAGCTCCATTCTCAGGCACACGTGAAGCCTCAGAGGTTGAGCTGGTCATGGGCAGCGTCAGCTCCTGCCTCTGTTTCCCTCCCCAGCAGTGAGGCAGTTCCTCGTGCCTGATCCATCATCCCAGCACCCTCCTCCTGCTATGTAGGGTCATGGAGCAGCAGAGTCGGCACAGCGCAGCGCTGTGAATGTAGGAGGTGCA
>NW_008673962.1:0-20607 GCF_000695815.1 Acanthisitta chloris | reverse complement strand
GCTGAACCAAATTGTCACATGGATATTCATTGCCAAATAAGAATGATGCTGTTTTTCCATCTTTCCTTAAATGTGAGCAGCTTAAACTGTTTTTAAAGCTGGAAGAGTCCCTCTTGTTCTTGAATCAGCCTACACAGCAAGGCAGTCTAGCACACAAACACTGGAGGAAATCTGAGGCTTTGCTGTGCTCCTGGATAACAGTTTCTAGTAACCAGAAGAGCTAAAGTCTAGCAAGGTTTCTGTCTGTGACAGGTACTATGAGGGAGTATAACAGTGGATTTTGTGTCCTGGGTGGGATGCCAATGCCCAGCTCATTGCCTTTTGCCTGAAATCAAGGATTCTTTTTCCTGTGGTCATCCTGATTTTGTGTAAGAAAAGAAAGGCAAGTTGCAGGGGGGACTTGTTTGTGTCCTGCATCATCCGTGGATTTAGTGCTTCCCCTCCTCCCTCTCCTGCCAGGCAGGTCGAGGAGAGTTTAGAGTTACAGGCACCTGTGGCAAGGCCTCCTGAGGTAAATCGCCTCAAGGATTAATCCTGATCTGACCAGCACACGGTCACAGGGCCAGAGGGCTGGCAATCGGTCTGTTCCTGTGGGCTCTTCTGTGTCAGTAGGCTGTTAATAGGAGATTAGCAGCATTAGGGAGACTTCGAGCTGGAAACTGTGAGGCTCTGTGATTTGATTTGAAGAGAAAGAAACCCTCCTACACCCATATAAAAACAAACTGAAGAGCTGGAAGTTCTAAAAGGCATTATAAACACAGCTGAGGAAAGGATGGTTTCTAGGAAAGATGTGGAGCTTTGTAGTGCCTGGTAACTTATCAGCAGCACTTGAATAAAGCCATGAGGACCGTGGAGACCTCAGGTCCCAGCGTGCAGCACTCAGTGCTTAGCACCACGTGCATTTGTTTGGGTCTGGCGAGACCATGCCACGCTGGAATCTGCAATTTGTTTCTCATTTCCAGCAGCACAAAATCCCTATTAAATATGCAGATAGCTGGCTGCAGATCCCTTCAATTAGCCCAGATCCAGGGCCTCCCTAGCTCCTGGCAGGCCATGCTCCGAGCCCTGGGGTGGGTGAAGGTGAAGGGTCTCCGGCTGCGCGTTGAACAGATGGCTGATGGTGATGCTCTGCCTTCCTGTCCCACTCAGCGTGGTGGCACAGCACCAAACCTTCCTTTTGATTCAAAAATAGAACGAGTGAGAGGTGACTCACCTGATTTTGTACCCACCTGCTGATGTTCCGTGTTTCTGTGTTTAAGAGCATCATCTCTTACTTTGGCCATATGCAAACCCTTATAAACAACACGTGAGAGTGGTAGAAGGCAGAAAAGGCAACTACAGCCCCAGTCCAGCTGAGGAGTATCACAGAACATGAAAGTGTGAGCAAATCTCTGTTTTAACCTTCATTGCAGATGCACACTGTGTAAGGTGTAAACACTGGGAATTGGGAAACTGGAAACACAGGGTTGTGTTCACAACTTGTAGAAACTTGAGTTTTACTCAGATAATGACAAAACCTTTCCGAAACAAAGGGCAATTTTAAGTTGATTAAGCCTCTTTCTTTGCTCCTCAATCAAACGAAATACCAGCCTTGGCAAGGCAGCAGAGAACAGCAGCAGTTACTTTTGATTTCATTGTTACTGTTATAATAGTCATAATTAGTGCTGGGTGGGGCATTTCATAGCTGTAAGGTGACCAATTTGGTTAAAGGCCTAAGGCATCTTCTTTTCTGCAACCAGTTATTATCTGTGAGAAAATACTAAAAGCTGTCATCATTGCAGGTCAATTACATCCTGTTTGCCTAGCACAGCATCTCTTTGCTCACTGCCTTAGTCACAACCCCTCTAATAGTTAATGCCTCTTCCTAGGGCCCAACCTGCCAAAATCAACTGTCATGCATTAGTCTCCACCTTTCCTCTCCTGCTAAAGCAAACCTTGTGCTCTCATGGTTGGGAGAAAGGCTTGACAGTATGAGTCCTGGAAGTGTTTATACCATGAGGCAATTTGAGGAAATGTTTCTTCTCATTTTTAACCAGCTTCCTAACATCTCAGTGCTTCTCTTTTCAGTGTCAGTCAGATCTTTGTCCCTCGATTTGAATGCATGTTTAGGGGGATCTCTGGGTGATTATCCCTCCAAACAGGCGATCTGTGTTCCACAGCTCAAGTTGTAAATAATAGATTAGAGAAGTTAGCAAACTCTTTTGCACCTCAGGCTGCCAATTCTGGCTCTTACCTGGTCAGGTCTTGGGCTGCTCCCAAAAGTCATGATGAGATTGTTGCAGGAGAGCCAGCAGTGCCTGAGCCTCGGGAGAAGACCCTCTGGGAAGGGGCTGTTTGCTGATGGAACACTCTGTCTGTGTTTCATGGTGAGTGCCCCCACATGCCCCTCTGGCAGGTGGGCTGTGCTGGGCAGGGCTCCCCTACTTTCTTGCTCATGAACTTGATGCAGCAATTAACAAGCAGTTGCTTGTTTTTATTAATTCTCATCTGAGCTTTTCGATGTAGTCAGTGAAAGTGTAGCACCTTTCTTTGGTGAGGATTTCTTCCCTGCTATTGCAGACCTGTGTGCTATTTTAGGGTCTTGTTGGTTTGAGAGGTATGATTGCAGTACGTGTAAGGTCAATGTCTCCAGCAGTGTGTTTGCCCCCATTTGTCTGACAAGCTGATGTTCTCATTCTCTCTGTTCCTCCCATACTTGCTGCTCCTTCTCATCTTTCTTGGCAATACCAGATGCAGACAAAGGTAGGATTAGGTGACTAATTAGTTTATGTGGCCTTAGACATACGTGTTTACTTCTTGGCACTGGGGGAAGGGCAGCCCGTGAGGAATCCAACCCTGGTCTCCCAGTGAGGTTTCAGCTTTGAGAGCAGCCTGAGGCAGACTGAACAGGCAGGCCAAAATTTTCTAGACACAGTTTCATTCCAGATGCCTGTTCATGGAGGAAGTTAAAAATCCAGTCTGTGTTACCAAATCTGAAATAATTCCTCATTTAGAGTTAGATCCAAAAAGTTTATTTCCAAAAAATGACTCAGTGTAGACAGCCTGAAAGAACTTGCTTGAAACATTACAGAAAATCTAATAAACTGTAGTTAATATATTTTGGAAGTCTACCCTAGATCAGAGAAGTTGTATTTAAAATATTGTTGGTTTATCAAAGCGAACTTTAAGCTGGAATTCTCCTGTCTCCCACTGCCATCATCCTTCAGCAGGTGCAGCCAGGGGAATTCAGCATGGCATTCACACCCTGGGTCAGCCCTGGCTCATCTGGAGAGCAGTAACACAACGGGTGGTGTTCAGGCTTGGCAGCCCCTTCACGGCCAAGTCAGTGGCTGCTCTTAAACTACCCCTGAGGAGGCTTTGGACCAAGGTGCCTTGCTGGCTTTGCACTGAAATGTTGGCAAGATCTTTTCCAGCACTTCCAGCATGAATGACCTGGCAGTGGGGATGAGGGTGCTGGGGAGGAGAAAGAGCAGAGGACAAGTTGTAGGCCAAGGGTGGGTGAGCCCAGGGCAGGCAGTGTCCTCCCCAGCTGGGGCACAGTCTCACCCAGAGGGGCTGAGCAGGGTGGGCAGCCCCAGGTGCTGCTCACAGGTTTCTTCAACCATGCCAGACAAGGTGAAGTGAGGAATTAGGTTCAGGGTCCATCCCCACAGTCCAGTCAGGAGCAACAGGAGGCAAGACTAGCACACAGGTCCAACACCCACCCTGGAAGTAAAGACAGGGATGCAGGTTTGCACAGCTGCAATATAGCTCAGGGTGCCCAGAATGGAGCTTAAATGGAACCTCCCTCTCCAAGACCCCTGGGCAGGAGGTGCAGGATGAGAGGCCCCAGTGAGGCTGGTCAGGGCATTTAAGGTCTATTAGTGCCACTGATGAGGAGAACCTGACCGTGACTTCTTAATCTGATCCAGGTATTTCTAAGATGATTAAGACCTATATAATGTAGTCATTCTACTAATTAATGGACTTGTACAATTGTCAGCTAAAAATTAAGTTTCCTGGATAGGTGCATTCCAAGCATTAAAATTATCCCAAGTAATCCTGGATGTAAAGTTTTTTGACCTGTGCAATTTTTCTCTCTGAGCATCAGCTTCTCTTTTCATAAAGCAGAGAAGATAATGTCATTGTCTTTCCTACCTGGTAGAAGGCTTATTAGTTTTGTAATTTCAATTGTATTTATGGAGTGTTCTGAGATACCTGAATGGAAGGAAGTGGTGTAGTGCAAAGCAAAGGAGCAAGAGTACACTGACAAAATAAAATTACTCAAGAGCAAAGTAATGGAAATGGGATTTGTGTATGAACTTTGACCAGAACTTCACAGATGGAAAATGGGGTGGGTTCTGCCAGAGCTTAATTTTTGCACTCAAGGATAGATAGCAGCTGCCCTTATGTTTCTCATTAAGTGCATTTGTGAGTAAGCACTAGAAGGGTGGTGGACAGAGGAAGAGGAGAGCTGCACACTGGTGTGTCAGGCTGGCACTCGGAATACAACCGAGGCACGAGGGTGGAGGTCACTGGAATCACAGCAAGGTTAAGTGAAATAAGGGCATGAGGAGGTCATGGTGACTTTGAAAGGGAGAGCAGATGGATAGACATGACTGATGATAGCTCTGACCATTGGAAACAAAACCTTAAATAGCTCAAATCTGTATTCAAGAACACTTGTCCATGACTCTGCATCTCTTTCTGTGTCAAATTAAGCAGCAGTTAACATTCCTGATGCACTGTGAGCTGCCAGAACAATATGTCTATTCTGAGCTTCCCTTGCAACACTGTCTCATTCCAAAAGGTGTGTTCACAAGAAGAAATTCAATACTACAAAAGATACTCAGATAATTTTAGGAGACAGAATCACTGCATGCTAAATCCCCAAAGGAGCTGACTCTAAATAGTCTTAGCAGGGAAGCATGCTCTGTAAATCATTACCAAAAGTTAGGCTGAAAGCATTAAAACACTTTGCATGGTAAGCACGTAGTTTCTGCCTTGATCTTCCAAGCCACTGTGGTCTGTTTTCCTAGACTTGCTGTGACCAAAGCTGATTCTCTGGTCTTGCTATTCATGTGACAGTTGAGGTTTCAGGCTGGTCAGAAAGTGGACAATCACTGGACTAAATCTCTAGAGCTGCCTGAATCATAGGGTTAAAAGAGGACTGTGAAGTACTTAATGGGCTGCCTACACATTGCTCAGCAAGTCAGAGGTTAACAAAGGACCTTATTATTTGCAAAGATAATTGAGGCTGAAAACAAGTCAACCATCCCACAACTAAGCCATGGAGATCCCCAGTTCCTGTGAACAATAGCTGATGATGTTCGGGATTCAGTGAGTTAAGTGGTTAATCCTATACAGAAAGCTGCATCCATAATGGACTTTAAATGGGGGAAATCCACCCAATTTGACCCCTAGAGAATTGCTTCCTGCTGTTAGGCTGATGGATATGTCTATAAATATCACCATAGCCATCAGGAGATAAAATCTCACAGAGCTGAAAAGCCTTTCCCTATTAAATGATACATTGATCTCCATGAAACAGCAGCAGCCTGGGGCAATGAGCCACCGAAACCAAACCCCCTGTGCTGCAGACTGACTGTAGCCAAAGACAAGGAAGACCCATATATTGTTTCCTTCTTGATTCCCTGGGGGAAAAGTCAAACCCCTTATATATTCTTCCTTCTGCCACATCTTCTCCTCAAGGCTGTTCCTCACATTCTGTATTGGGCACTCAGGCAGCAGCTCCTGATCACCAGATTTGTTCCAAATTTGTTGTTTGCTGTTTCCATCCATCAGGGGAAGCTTCAGTCAGGGCAGGTGGGACAAACCTGCCTTTGCAGCATCAGAGAACACAATGGCAGGTTTGGGTTACGTTCTCCAGCACAGGTACCAATGGGTGGCAGACAAACTGCAGCAACCACTGCTGCTCACCCTCACCTTTCTCTGTCACTTTTCTGAGTTGAGCAAAAAAAAAAGTGCTCACAGTCCTGGTTCATCTTTTTTATTATTTTTAATTTAAAACTCCAAATGTGAAGGTTTTTAAGCCTAAGGTGTTAAAATGCAAGGCCTGACTCGTGTTTTCTCCTCTCAGAGCTGCTGGCACTGCATACCATGGAACGTGCAGATACACACAGTAGCACATAGACTTCAGCCCCTTCATCTGAACTCTGTGCAATGCCTCCATGTCTGTATGTGTGACAGGTCTCAGGCCAAACCTGCTGCCTTTCTGCTGCTTGAACTAGCCCTCCTGGTATTTAGAGATGTTAGTGGCTCTTAGTTCTCTTTTCTGTATGTTTCTTTTCTGCATTGTCCATTTGTTTCCCTTTGCTTTCTTCCTCCATTTGGTTCTCTGGTTCTTTTCTCCTCCAGTGCTGACTTACTGCAAACCCCATAATTTCTCAGCACTGGGAGTGATTTTCTCAGGACTGGCAGTTGTGCTGGGCAAATCCCTGGACATCACTGTGGGACTTACCTGGAGAACTTGCAACAGACACTTTGCATGGCCTGGCTGGCCACCAGTGCTGTTAGCAGTCTGCCAGAGTTAATGAGAGCCAAGCCAAGAAGGATTAGAAGAAAGCAGGGCTTCAAAAACCCATGCCCCCAAACCCATGCCTGTAGCTGCATGCCATTGGGGAATACAGAAGGAAAGGGCATTGTGAGGGCAGAATGTTTAGGGCACTTTCCTCTTCTTCTGCATGGACATTTCTGCTTAGAAAGTCCTATGTTTGCTCGGCACTAACCTAGGCAAAGAAGAAAGGAACAGCACAGGGACATTATATCTGGACTTGCCTGTTGCTGTTTCTGTGTCTTTTGAGCATGAGAAAGTCTTTTCCTTCAGACACTCTGGAAGGAGTTAAAGTAAACTGGAACATGAGGGAAGGATCATGAGATTCCCCAGCTCAGCCTGCCCTGTCTGCACTCACAGTTGGACCTGTCGAGTTCAGCGACTCCCAGAACTGAGCTGTAATTACCTCTGAAGAGCCAATGTGCTCAGAGAAAATGATTCTGCTCCCTTTTCAGCAGTATCAACAAAACTGTTTACCAAGTTCCAAAGAGCTATATTTTTGGCATCCCTGTGGCCTGTTTTGGCCTGTTGAATGTTACTTATGAGTAAGAAGGAAAGAACTTGAGTTGATGCTCAGTTATAAAGCAGAATTTGTATAGCTGACAGTTAAAGAAAAACAAAGCAAACCGGTATTTTGGATATTTACCTCCCAGGATCTGCAGAGACAATAACTACAGAGCCCACTGGTTTCAATTGCAGGGATACATCCTGGTTTTGAAAGCCATGTCTCTGGTCTCTGAAACAACCTCAGCTTGAGGCACCCAAATTCATCACTCCTACGTCTGGTTGTAAATGTCCTGCTCAGACTCATACAAGACTGTGGAGAAGCTGGGAGGGGCATGGGATTTCTGCCACAGAAAAGCCTCTGCTTTGTCCTTGGTGGCCACATTAACCATGATTAACTCTGCTGTAATCTGTGCTCGGTCCCTATGGCATCAAGAGAGCCCTGGTTAGGCTTCCTTAGAAGAAGGACAGAATTGCAGGTATTTCCAGGACTTGGTTAGAAAACTGCTTGCCTGCAGAGAGAAGCTGCAGCCACCCTTGTTTTCTGCTGCTGTGCTGAGTGAGGGGAGCCTCTGTCCTCAGCACTGTGCAGATGCTGGCAGGGTAGAGGTGCTGCAAGGCTGGAGCCTGGGCCTGGCATCAGGGTAAAAATGCTGTTAAGTGGATAATGGGGCACAAGGTCTTCACTCCGGGCTCAGGTCCTGTAGAAGTACCCGTGACAATGCCAGAAAAGCTACATGTTCTTGGAAGAGCCACAGGAGGATGGTGGTGCTGACTGATAGCTTGGGGTAGAATAGTAGCCATGGTAGCACTGGCCACTGCCTATGCAAGAGAACAGGAAAAGGAAGGAGAAGAGCCCAGAGGGCAACAACCGTAACATAAATAGTAGCCTAATAAACAATTCATGCCAAGGATTTTTACAGTGCTTTACTTATTCAAAGTGCTGTGCAAAACATTAGCTGATAAACCTTAATTAATCATTCAGGTAATTAAATGAAAGTGGAATTAAAATGGTTAGAGGAAGTTTGGAATACGAAGGCTTCCTGAAATCATTAAGTGATTTTGCTGTCTTTGATGGAAGGAAGAATTTCTTCCTTTAGGGTTGAAATGTACTCACAGTGTGGGTGTTATTACAGTTTTAATAACCACCTGCTTAATTCCCTGGGATGGGAGATGACATGCAGTACAGACAAGAGTTTCTTGTTTGTTTGAGTAACTTTGGCAGTTCTATGGGCCTAAAAACAAGAGAAGGATCCCCAGGTCTGTGGTTCTGCAATGATGACCAGCTTCAGGGAGAAATCCTGATCCTTTGACTTCTCACCAGCAGGATGGTCTGGGACATAGGGAACCTTTACAGCATGACCTATTGATTTAACTTAAGCAGGGGGGAAAGATAAAGATGCTCTGTCATTTGATGTAGAGGAGTTGCTGAATGAATGTGGCAAAAGACACTGAGAACACTGCAAGTGATAGATAATTTTTAATGGATTAATTCATTCCCCTACAGTAACAGATAGGATTCCTTGGCAGATAATCAGTGCAACTTGATTCCTGGCTGTGGCATATTTAGGTTTATGTTATCACCCACTGCCCACACTTGTGTAGCATAAACTCTTGAGAGAACTCATGAGGTTTTCAGTCAGCTGGCCTAAATCACTGCTTTGCTGATGAACTACTTAAGCTGCTGGAAACAGACCTGTTTCATTCTAGGCCAGTATAACTAGAGACCAAGCACGTAGGTCTGATCTCCTAAACTCAAGGACTGACTTACTGCACTGTGCAAGTTGGGTTTTCAAATTACCTGCAACCTGAGAACTCAGTATCTTAAGGCAGGCACAATACCAGCAGTTGGTGCTGCAGATAAAGCCAACAACCTTCAAGAAAGATGTGATTCTATGACTGCTAATTGCTCTGATACCTTTGCTACCCTCCTTCAAAGAGACTACAAAAGTCTGTGTTTCCTTTGACCAGGGATACTGTCAGTGTAAGCAATGAAAGCTATCAGACTTCTCCTTTTTTCCTCTCCTTTTCCCTCTGTCTATTCCTCTGGGGACAGAGGATCCTGGCAGCTACATCTACCCCAGGCTTTTGCCTTTTGTTTTCCTGTACTTTTCTCTTGGCACAATGCAGAAGTTTTCAGTGTTGTGCTTCCACAATCACATGCTAAAATATTTGCACAGCTGTCTGATGACCAAAAAGGGGGGAAAGAGAAAATCCACTCTTCTGTTATCTGAAAAGTTAAAACAAAACAAACCAAAACAAACCCCAAAACAACCAAATGGAGTTTAACATGAGCTAATCATTAAAAATCTTTACTCTTCTGTGCTCTTGTATAACAGAATCCTCGTTCACCTTGCCTGGTTCCCCCTGTGTCCTTCACATTCTTCTATACATAAACCCACGTTTTCATGCTTCTCTTTAAGCCTGTGGGTTAAAACACCCGTGGGACTGCTTTGCCCACCTGTGTGCACACACTTCAGCCTGTTCCTCTGCACAGAAATAGGACCAACTCCTACAGGCTATAATCAGGCCTTCTTCAGGCAAATCTCTGACTGAAGTCAGTGGAAGTTTTGGCAGAAGGACTGCAAAACTAATTACATTCCTCCCCCAAGTATATATATATATATATATATACACATATTGGATGGTGATGAGAGATGAGAAAATACTGCCTAGAAAGAAAGTCCATTAATGAATGAGAAGTAGATGTGGGGAAGAACAGTCGATGGAATTATTTATAACGCAGTTATAAAATTGCTGAGTTGCTGAGCTCTCCAGAAACTCATCAATAACATGCATCACCACAGCAGCAGTGAATGGGAGTATAGACAAGCAGGAGCAAGATCTCCATGAAAATCAGGTGTGGAAACATTGTGAAACAAGCCTAGCACATCCAAATCATTGAGCACAGAATATATTCTCGTGTGATGATAACTCTCCAATGCACTTGAAAACTGGTTGTGAGACAATTTTACCAGCAGTGCACCAGAGAATTTCAAGCAAGACCTGAGCAAACGTGGGCCCATGTTTTAAAAATAGAAAACCAGCATAGACACTTCCTAACAAGCCTAACTTTAGATCAGAGTGAAAAAAACCTAAATGTATGTTAAAAAAAACTCAACCCTGGATAGTGATGCTAAGAGCAAAAATGAACCTTGATGTTTGAAATAACCAGTGTTGTCAGAATGGACTGGAATTAGTCAGAATTATCTGATTAATGACTGATGATACTAGAGCAGATATGGTGCATTAGATCCTTTGGTGTAACGGGTGGAAGATTCAACTTTTCAAATCTTCAGCTGCTAAAAGAAGGAAAAGTGACCAGGCCAACAAGCTCTTTGTCAGTTTTGACATCTATAACTCATGTGCATGGACTGCACTCCCAGTACCAATGCTCTGCTCCCTTCCTACACACATAAACACACACTCCCTGCCCCCATCCTGCTCTTGGACCATGCACAGCCCTGTGCAGCCTCTGCCCTTCCCATCAGCCTCCTCCCTGGGATGCACAGACACCTCCCCTGAACTGACACCTCAGTCAAAGGTGTCTTTCCACCCTGGTCCACCAAGTTGGGGTTTGCTTTTTTTTTTTTAAGGCTTTCTTGCTGTGGTCAGTTGTCAGCTCCTAAACAAAGCCTTCCTTTCTGTGAGGGAACTTCAGAATCAGGAATGTGGTCTGGAGATTTATGGACAAAGGACTGTTTAATGTTTCTGCTCCTGTTGCCTCCTAATCGTTAGGAAGAATGAGTGTGCTGTGTCTGTAGCATTTCAGTTCAGTCTATGAGGTCTGTGTCCTCCTGTGGACACATATTTAGGGTAGCCCTCTTTGTGTTTGTGGTTGGGACTGAAGTGTCCAGGCATAGGGATTTAACCTCTCTGTACTGATCTGGATCCAGCAGACAGGATGTCATTTCCAGCCCTTTAGCCTCTGAAATGTTGTTTGTGAAATCAGCCTGATGAGGCAACTGATGAGAAATTGGTGCTTATTAGCTGCTGTCATTTTTATACCCTCTTCCATAAGTGATGGTGCAGCAGCCCTCGTGATCCCATTAAATGGCTCCAGCTAGTGCTCTGACTGCAGGGAGATAAAGCTGCAAATGGAGAAGGCTTTTCAGTGCTGCAGGCCAAGCCCAGCCACCTCCTCACCCTGCATTCCTCTGCTGCTTTCATCCCCCTGTTAGCCCTTCTCCGGATTGTCTTCTTCAGGACACAGCTTCACTTTGAATGGCTTCATGCTATCACACCCAGAGGCACCAAGCCTTTTCCACTAAGCCAAGTGTAAAAATATCTGTGGGAAGGGGCAGGGGAGGGAGTGCCAGCAAAACAGACACATTTAATCATATGTACCAACCCACATTTTCCCTATGTAAGGCTAAGTGTGCAGTTCAGTCTCTGATCTTACTGCATTCTCATTTAAGATTACTGAAGAAGCAGTCATAAAATGCCTGTGATAACTCAGACTTTTATAACATGCCTCCATGTGTTTAGTCACCTCACATCTATGCTGATAACTCTGGGGGTGCTCAGAACCGTTTTTGGACAAGCCACTGCACTAAGCCACCATGCAAGGAGTGGGTGTGATGCTCTTAAATCCAGCACCTTTAGTGTGAAGGCTCCAGATTCCCTTAGGCTGGGCCTAGATGGACTTTCCTACTTTGCAGACATACTCTGTGCTGCCAAGCCTAGTGGCATTGTCATGGCTATCCCTGTGTTTGGTGATGTTCTCCAAGCCCCACGTTTCAGAATCCTGCAAACACAGGAGAAGTGCAAGGTTTTTTTCTAAGCCAAATTAAATTCTAATCCTTGTAGTGCCATGAAGAAAAGCTGGAAAACTCAGCCTGAAGGCAGAGGCAAAGACAAGTCAAAAGATTGGAATTATTATTGCTTTCAGTGCTTGAGGTTGGATTTTTTTAGCCCGCTCACAGTTTTTTAAATCTAATTCAACTCTTTTTAACCCTTCTGGATGATACTGCTGTTCTGAACTAGTCCCATCTCTGCTGCTTCAAATTATAGTACTGGGGCAAAAACGTGCTTAACCCCTTGTCATGATGGGATCTTTAGTATTTAGGTTTTGGCATCTGACGTCCCATCCCTACCTAGAAAGTTGGGATGAACCACTGTCACGGAGAGCTCAAACAACCTGAGTTGAAAGTGAGGAGAGGAAAGTTAGTTAAGAAAGCAAATGTGTGGGTTTTACTTCTGTGTGCTTGTTTTGTCCACACCACCTACATCCTCACAGAGCTGTGTTTGTTACTGGCCTCCTGAGAGAGGAAATCCATTACCTTAAAAGAAGCACTTGGCATTAAGAGAGAATAATAAGGAAAGCAACAAAGAACGACTAGCAACATCTTATAAAGAAGATGAGATAAATAGTCTGTCTTGTAAACAAGGGGTATTATTTAACTATCCAAGGAGCTGCTTTCCCAAACAAGGCTGAATTGTTCATTGTCCAGCAAAATAACGCCTGCTTCTGCAGTCCTGGCTGCTGCCCTGCCTGCAGCCCAGAGTCTGGAGGTCTCTGCTGCTGTGCACTGTCCTGCCTAATGTTACTAATGTTTCTGGCAGCGTTGTACTAAAACCAGGTAGAAAACAGCAGTATTAAGGCTCCGAAATGGTAACGCCAAGAATTTTCGGTTGAGGGGACAGGAACAAAGGAACTCTGGGCCATGAGCTTCCCCGTAGCCATCCTAGGGCCTCACAGACACACTCGTGCTTGGTCATGTTGGCAGAGAAACACTTGGCAGAAAAATACCCTATTGCTGTCTCGACTGGTCATTCACCTGCTCACAGAGACAAGATTATATCGCTCTGTCCTAGCACTTCAAGCACCATGAGCGTGTGCTCATGTTCAGATGTTTACCAGAACAAGGTTTCTTTTCTCCTGTTTGCACAAGACCTGGTATTTCCCAGAGGAAGCCAGCGACTCTCCCAGGGTGTGCCAGCCTTCCTATACCATACAAACAAGATTTCCTTATGCTGTAGAGCTCTGTGAGTGGAGTAACCAAGGTGGGAGGGGGTGTATGTGGAGCAGGAGGGAAATACCTTCTGTATAAAACAGCCTTTTCTTAAAGAAACGGGCAGATTACCCAGGTCAGAGGAATCCTCAAAGGAGGAGGCAATACACACACTCCATGCTCCCATTGCCACTCCCTTAGCAAGCCACAGGGGACCACTGCTCTGTTACTGTGGCAACAGTGACGACTTGGCAGCCAGACCCATCACCACACAGACCCTGCGAGATGCTCTGGCAAAGGCTTCCAGGAGGAGATTTGCATCTGAGATCCCATTTCTTTGTGATTTTGGCTTTACCTTGCAAGCCTAGAGAAAGAGAAAATCGTTAGTGGGAGCTCTGCCAGGAGAAGCCAGTGTGGAGGCAGGGCACGAGGAGTGCCCAGGGGGCTCTAATTTAGGTGCCTCCCTGGCAGGGGCAGGAGAACTATGAACACCTGTCGGGGAGGAGTTGACTCGTGTGAGAAGAAGGTCATTCACCCAGCCTTGCTCTGTGAGTACTGACCCTGCTGGGCTCCCCTTCCTTCTGCTGGAGATGTTGTTTATCGTTTGTTATGGACGATGAAATTCTGGGGTTTCTTGTTTCTAAGGGGAGGGATTTTCCTTTGTGCTAGCTCTTTCGAATAGGCTTCTTGCGAAATCCATGAAGGCTCTGCTCCTGGCTTTTTGTGCTAGGCATGGATTCCTGCAGGAGCTGCAGCCTTACCCATCAGCAGCAGGTTTCTCCCAGCAAGAAAGCAATGAAACCTGCAGGGCAGTGTCTGCAGTTCACAGCCAGCACCACGCAATCCATACCTTAATCCCAGGTTTTGTGCTCTAACCAGCTGAGATAGCATTATATCAGCCTTTTCAGTTAATTCATCATTCCATTTTCTATACCAGCTAACTTACTGGGGTTTGCTGAGGTTAAGAATTTAAGCAGTAAAGTAAATCAAATGCTTGAACAGGTGCAGAAAGGCTACTTGCCCTGTGTGGGGTAGAGTTACAAGCAATTTCATCCTGGTGAGGCAAACAGATGCACCAGATAAACTGCTGATAAAAAGAATGATTATGTTGGCAAAGATCCACCACGCTCCACTGTGGTACATGGATGTCATAGTCAAACATACCCATAGCCTTGGGTGAGATCAATTCAGCATGGCTAACAATAGGCATCTATAAATGTAATCGTGTTACCGAGCAGTATCATCATCCTCAGCTTTAAATTCTGTCCTGAAAAATATCAGAGGGACCTAGAGATCTGTGAGAAGAACATGCTGCTTTGCAAAAAAATAATGCCTTGCAAAGAATATAAGGAAAAATAAATCAAAGGGATCTTGTCCATCACAAATCTGAAACCTCAATCAACCTGCAGCCTGCTCATGTGAAAGCAAAGGAGATTCTTTTTTTCTCCAGATGAATTTGGGGCTGCTTCTGTTCGTTGGCCAGACGGCAGTGCTGGGGCATATCTAGCTGTAATCTCATTAAGACTATTAGGCTGTGATTGTGCTTGTGCTCTGTGGCTGGTGTGGATTTTAGGCAGACAAATGATCCTGGGAGCACTCTCAGTTGAGAGGGGATGGGGTACACTTTTTCTCACGAGGGTTGATCATGTTGCAGCTTCCACTTTGGAAAGGCCCTGTTTGCAGAGCATGCAGGGAGGCACACAGGGACAGGCCCACTCAGGGCAGGCACACAAGGGCAGCTTTGAACACAGCTTCTGTTGGTGTCGTGGGAGTCACGTGTGCGAGTGCCCCGCACAACCACGGCCAGACACACTCCCCTCAGTGTGTCCACAGCATAAAGCTGTGCCTGTGTGAGTGTTGGCACGAGGGCCTGGGCTACTACAGAAGGGAAACAGAAATCAGAAATGAATTATTTGTTCATTTTGCCATCCCCAGAACCAGTCCTGTGTCCTGCTTTGTCCTGTCTGTTGTAACTAACACAAGCATAGTAGCTCTTGTTTTCTTGGACTGTTTGACCAAACCCAAGAATATTTTGAGGATATTTCTGGAGTCAGACGCAGCCTCTTTTCACCCACTTTTATCCCATTGCTCTTTATTACAATTCCTGGGGACACCATAAATACCTGTTCTTCCACTTTTGTGTTCTTGCATCACTCCAATATTAGTAGCTAGTTCTGTTCCTTGGCAGCAGTGGGGTTTAAGCACTTCTGGATGTGAATGGGTTTCCAGCCCCCTGTGTGACTCCTGCAGATGTGGATCTCCTGCACATAGCCCCCCATGGCTGGTGTCCCTGGCCCATGAGCACTGGGAAGAGTCTGCTGAATGAGTGCCAGTGTACCACAGTTCATAAATATGTACAAGGAATGGGCCCTAGCCCAACGAGCTTAGATTCAGAAACGTTTAGCAGATGTTCTGGCTGTGGGGGAGGAAAACAGGAGATGAATAAATACAATACTGCAATAGCAAATACTTTGTTGATGAAACTGCACATAAATTAGAATGACAAACACACCCTTACCAGGACTTTGACCTGTCCATAAAACAACATCAACTTGTTTTATTAATAGCAGTTCCATGTTCTCAGGATCAATGAAATTACTCCATTGATTTACTTTTCCCCATTTATTAATACTTCCCTAAACAGTGATGAATTTGAATGGAACATAGGTAGAGTCTTTTTTACAGCTTGTCAAAGAACAATTCCAGCAGCACTAGTAAAGCAATAAGGTTCTCAACCAGGACAACAAAGTCTTTTGCTAAACACAGCCTAACTGTGGTTGAGAGTTTGAAGGAAACTTCCATATCTGTTTGAGATTCAGAGCTGTCAGTTATTTCCAGACAATACCACAAGGGAGTTGCTCTAAACACTTGGATATAAGAATAAAAAGCTGTGGCTTTAAAAACAACAAGCTAGAAAACACAGCCCAGGCTCTCCCTCAATCCAAACCCCAAACAGTAAACATGCCTTTTAGACTTTAGTGCGTGCTACCTAGAGTAAACCAGTCTCAGCTCTACAGGCAGCTCTTGTGTGGGATTTGTGCATCCCAAGTGAGATGAAGAAGCAACAAAGTGTCTCAATGACGACCTTGCAGGACTTTATATTACATTTAACCATGGTGACAGTTAGATCCATTCTTTTAGGCGAGTGCAGGGAAATGCTCTGCTTCTGATTTGTTGTTTAATGTATTCATTTGCAGCAGTACTTCATCTGGGTATGGTCTTCTTCTTGCATATCTCTATTTTGTTCATTGGCAAGCACTTGTCTTACTGCTTTGGCTGACCTTGCACCTCTTTACACACAGAGCATGAAGTGAAACTCAGCTGGGCTCCTCTCCCCAGCCCTGAGCATACTGTACAGCTTTGGGAGGGAGTTTTCTGCCCTTGGGTAGCCTTTGTTTTGTGTTACCTCTGCCTAAAACTTTATGGTACGTCGAAGTGAGCGTTGTGCATTTCTCATTAGCCCCTTGCATTCCCCCAGACCTGAGTGACAGCAGCAAACATAGCTGCAAACTTAGAGTGTACTGCTTGGAAAAATCAGTGAGCAGTGCAATTGTCTTATTTCTAAAACGTTTGCAAGTGCTAAAGTTGAGCCTGAACACTCAGCAGATTTGCATGTAGCCCCGGAGAAACTTCCCTTACTGGTTCCTATCAGAAAGCTTATTTTGTCAGCATGAAGGGTGAGAAACATTTTTGTGTGTGATTAAAATGTACTGGCTCTGACGGGACAGTTTTTTATTTCCCTGTTTAATTGCAGAAGTTTTTAGCCAGAGAAGTTTCTACTTTTTCTTAGTGAGCCAATAGGTGGTGGTTTTTTAAAAGTGAATTAGACCTGGTTTTGTTTTCTTGTAGCAAAACACCACCAGTAATTTCTTTGGAACTCAGGTCCCACCCCAGCACACAACATCAGTCCAGATTAGTGTGTGCATGTGTGTTCAGGGGTGGGAGAAGGGGATTGGATAGCATCGTTTCATAACGATTACAGCTACTCAAATGCCTATGCAGTGAATAATCACTTGCACTGGGAGAATGTTGGGTGGTTGGTGACTTCTGCCTTGCATTCAGACCCAGGCTGAACACCTGTGTTATTACTCAGGAAGTCAGTGCTATATTTCCTCCAGAACTGGACAACTCTTCTTGCTAACAGTTGCAGAAGTCAGTAAATCTTAACACCCCTTTACACTAGACTTTCTCTTCTGCCCTTCAGTTTCTTCTGGAAATCTTCATGCAACTAAAAGGCTGTTGCAGGAACAAGAGGAACAAATGTTTTCTTTGTCTCTATTGGGCAGGATGAGAAGTAGATGTAAATTATGGTACAAGACATCCAGGTTAATCATTAGGGAAAACTTTCTAATGGCAAAAAGAGTGAATCATGAGAAAAGAACATCTTGCCTGGATAGACTGCGGTGTCTGCAGCACTGGGGAGGTCTTTGAGGGGTAAAACAGATGGGGAAGAGATGCTTTCACAGGGATGGAGTTAGATGACCTCTCAGTATCCCCTCCAGCACTGTAATGTGGTGATTGCCTCCTTGTTAGACAACACACTCACTGTGTTTGTACTTGCTAATTCCAGATGTGGGGACTCTGCTCCAGGTCACTATGCTTCCAGTGGAATTTGCTGCTCTTGGTTTCTAAAGAGATTATAAATTCCCATGGGAGCAGTCATGCACCTGGCAAATCCTGAGCCTTGGAAGGTCATCAGAATAGAATTCAAGATTCCTTGGCCATTTTTACTGTGAAAATAGCTTTAATATCATGGAGATACCAAAAACTTGGATTTTCTTCTGTAGCTTGCCTTCCTTGCTATACTCCTTGTCTAACTGAGGGCAACAACTGGCCCTTATGAACCTGCAATAATTTCTCTTGGAATATATTAAAAAGCCAGGCCTTATTTTTCTGTACAGACTTCTCAAAATGGGACACTGTACCATACTCTGACCTCTGCTCTCTGGCAGCCAGTGACAGGACCTGAGGCAATGGCCTGAAGTTGTGCCAGGGGAGGGTTAGGATGGAGATTAGAAGATGGTTCTTCCCCCAGAGGGTGTTTGGGCACTGGAACAGCTCCCCAGGGCAGTGGTCACAGCCCCAAGCCTGACCGAGCTCAAGAGGTGTTTGGACAATGCTCTCAGGCACAGGGTGTGATTATCCAGGGATGTCCTGTGCAGGGCCTGGAGTTGGACTAGATGATCCTCAAGGGTCCCTTCCCACTCTGAATATTCTGTGATTCTGTGACTTTATTTTGAGCAGTAGCAGCTCACCTTCCTAGAAGAGCTGAACCTGGAACCAAAGCATTTCCCCCTGGGTTGGTCTGGGACTCCTTCCTCAACAGCTTCTCTGCTTCCTAGCAGTCACTTCTGGAGTGCCAACACCCAGTTTTACAGTGCTTGCAGGCAGGAGTTCCCAGGGAATCAGTCCCTGCTTGTCTGGGGAAAGGTGAGGTACCGAGCCCAGCACTGGAAGGTCCACAGGGAAGGTACAGCACTGGGCTTAGCTTGCATACCACCAGCCTGGAACATCAGGCTTCTGCTAGGCTGTGAAGCAGGATTTCAGCTGTTTTAGCTTGCCTTTATTTTGCAGAATAGCCTGTTTTGTACTGATGTTGCAGTTTTTGTGAGTGTGCATTATTAGCCTGAAGTTCTGTGCAGCACAGCCTGCCACCCTCCTCCCACTCCGAGCACCACGTGCACGCCGTGAAAAGGGACGTGCAGAGGCAGTATAGTGCTTTGTTTTTCCTTCAGTTCTACTTGTTTAAACCCTTCCTCTTACAGCACATTGTGAAAACTTCTCTGGGAATCCAACAGCATAATGATGCAAATCACCCTGTCATATGACTAAGCCTCTCTGGTGCTGGATTCCAAAATAGCCAACCAAGACGTACAAGTCTTGTCGTGGATGCCATAGGCAGCCTCATGCTAGAGTGCAGATGGCTCTTCAGTTCCCTAATGGGAATTGTTTGGGTCCTTATTAGCACTTTGCAAAGATTATTGTGAACCTGCCAGCCCTCCTCCTGACTGTCCAGAGTGCTCAGCCAGTAATCAGCACACACACTGTGTGCATTGGCCCCTGCGAGAGCACTTTAATACGTCTCCCATAGCACTTTATGTAAACCGACTCTTCGTCTGCTTTCATTTTTCAGTCATCTAACACATCCCAAACTGCATCTTTGCAGAGGAGGACAACTTGATATATTGGTTATGAACAGGTAATAGGAGCTGCAGCCTCCCCTGCAAAGAGCTGCTGTGTCAGTGACCTTCACTGACTTCCACGGGGAAAATATCCCCTAGCCAGAGCTCTTGCCACCCTTTGGTGTTTGGGCAGGACTTTGTGCCTCTGCTCAGGTAAGGACAGGTGTCCTTGTCAGATTCTCCACCACATAAGCTGAATCAGCAGGCTGCAGCTCTGCAGTGATTGCAACCAGTAGCTCTAATTTCTGTGCTCATGGAATCTCCATCAGTAAATAGGGTGGGTTGAGCCAAGTTTAGATCAGCTAAAGGCTTTCCTCCATCTGTTCTCAGACATGGATATAGATAGTGAATTGGGAATTGTGCACTTCTGGCTGATATTTGTCACACCACACTGTAGGAAGAATTTCCTCAGTACCATACCATGAGCTCATTTTATGCATCTCTTATGAATGATATCTGTTTGGTGTTTTATCATGTGTTCTTGCAGTACCTGACTGTTTTTCATGCCAAAATCTCTAACAGACTATGGAGATCAAAACTTCTCTTAAGGTGGGGTCGGGTTAGGGTGTCTTTGGTACCAAGGACATTGGTGCTGTGTGGATCTGGACATGAGAGGTGCCCGGATTATCTTTGCTGAGAAAGCCAATTTGAAGGACATCTGGTGTAGTTTCATATTACCATTGTAATTTCCCTGGGTTTGTGCCTGTCTCTTAATCCCTGGATCATTCACAGTGCTGAAGTGGTTTGCATACCTGCTCTATTCTGGTGCTGAGTGAGCCTAAGTGTGTGCACTGCTCGTGCAGCGAGGTGTGACACACTCATGTGTGAACAGTGCCCAGACACACGTGTACAGGCAGGCAGACCTGTGTGTGAGGCACAGGCTGCACTGACAGTGCTGCTCCTGGCTCAAGTGCAGAGCACTGAGCTGGGAACCAGCGACTGGAGAGCAAACAGATGTGCATACTGATACACATAATCCTATGTATGCACACACTGAACTCTTCTGTGCTCCTCTCAGTGCTTTCTTAAGACCAGAGTTTTGTCATTTCCCTCTCCAACCGGTACCAACACTGTTACCTCAGCAAAACCTGAAGGATTAGTCAGTATTTGGGTCTCCCAAACTGACTTGATCAGCAGGAGACAAGGATAAGGGGAGCAGCATCCTGTACCGCAGGGCGCAGGAACGAGGAGCCTTTCCCGAACGCAGGAGTTGCTATGACCACAGCTCTGAGCTTCTCCCCAGCCAACCGCGAACCAAAAACGTCTTTAGCCCTTTCTCAGGATGATTTTACACGTGTCTCTTCGCCTGTTTACGACCGTTTGTCAGTGCGCGCTCCCGGGTCACTCCGTTCGGGGTGTCGGTGCGCGCTCCCGGGTCACCGTTCGCGGTGTCGGTGCGCGCTCCCGGGTCACT